>NW_028300899.1:6107500-6407500 GCF_049000335.1 Polistes dominula
ACGACTGGTCAAAAAAATAATAAGAATAAAATAAAAATATGAAAATAATGATAATACAAACAAAACGAAGAGGAAAAAAATAATATGTTTAAAAATTGCGTCATATCAATTTTTTCCTCGTCGTTCATTGGCCATCCTTCAAGCGCCAAAATAAAAAAAAATAAAAAGTTAATCTAAATAGTTACTTTACGCTATAACTATATAATACATATTTATAGATATAAATATAATTAGTTATAATAATAATAATTAATAATTAATAATAAAGATATCTTGACAAGCGTTTTAGCAGTCCCATTACATCTACTCGCATATGTATGTGTGTGTGGATGTCATGGTCCGTTATTTTCGCACGCGCGTCCTTAGTATTATTCCTTACAAATAAAATTTAATTAAATAATAATAATAACAATCATAATAATAATAATAATAATAATAATAATAATAATAATAATAGTAATAATAGTAATAATAATAATAATCTAACTAAGAAATAAATTTGTACAATATATCGTGAAGAAGTGTTGGGGGATGGTAGTAGTGGTGGTGGTGGTTGTGGTGGTGGTGGGGGGATTCTTATTTATTGAATGCTTTAATGATCGACGTTATACTTTCGTATGTTCCTGTAGCAAATCCTAATAAACCAATCAGCACTATCGTCACGTCTTTAATAATCGTGAAGGGACTTAAATTAACATTTTGCCAACATACTACCAATTCGATGATTGGTGGAAATAGTAATGCCAGTGCTGTACTACTAACTGCACCAACCAATGATATGAACAAACCCAGTTCTGGTATTGCCTCGGCCAATACAACTGAAAATATACAATTTTAATTATTTATTTATTTTGTACAATACAATAATTAATTAAAATGTTAACATTACTGTATAAATAAAATTATCGTATAATATATGTTCATTTTGTACATGAGTGTTGTATAAATTATTTATTTTATTTTTTTTAATACTTATTTATACAATACAAATATTAAAATAATATTACTGTGTAAATAAAATTATGGTATAATGTATGTTCATTTTGTACACTCATATACAAAATTATGCTGGTTTCTTTTTACTATGGAAACACAACGAAACTGTAACTGTTACAATTTTTATAAACTTTCATTTTTAATTGATTTTATTTGTTTATTATTATATTTAATGTTATAGTAATGTTGATTTGATACTTGATAGAATTCATAATTGAATAAAATTTAATAATGTTTCATTTCTTATATTTACATCTTATTATTATTTCAATTGATACGTGTTCAAAATACGTGTAATTTAATTGAATAATTAAAAGAAAATACTTACAAGTAACAAAACATACAGCAGATCGAAAAACAATTTCTGCTACTACTGGCCATTTAAATGGTCCAAATTGTTCAACAATACCAGGCCAAATGATAGCAATTGGTACGTAAAATTGTAATGCGTAGGTCAACAAAATGCTCAAAGAAATAGCAATCTTGATGCACTGAGGTAAGCTGTAAAAATAGAACTTTCGTTAGTAACTTAGAAAAATGCACAAACGTATAATTATTAAAACGTATAATTTTCTTGTGTTCGTTATAGGGAAAATTGTTGTAAAATTTCTAAAAAGAAATGAACAACAAGCTGTAATATGATGTGATGATCGAAATAAATGATCATTTAATATTATAACACAATATTATTAATAATAAATTATTGATATAATAATAATTATCAATAATATTATTTTATAATTATTATATGATATTTAATATAACATTAAATATATATTATTGATAATAATCAACATTATATAAATTAACCAAATATTATTTTATAATTATCATGTCATTAACACACACAATTTTTTTTATCATTCGTGCATATGCAAAGAACAAAATTTTGTAAACCACAAAAAAAGACCAATAATTATAAATCATTAACTAAAAATTAATATTGTTAAATTATCAAAGTTAATTCTTGTTTTTTGTTGTTTTTGTAAATCATTGATTAGAATGAGAAGAAAATTAAAACAATGCAAAAATACGCCAAAAAGAATACAAAAATGCAAATGCAAATGTAAAATCACTGCACATCTATCAGAGAATAATTGGTATAAACCTTGCCTGCGAGTAGATCTTTTTCCCGTCCACTCTTGGTATGCAACAATAAAAAATTTATGTTAAAAGAAATCGAGAAAAAAAATAACAAAACAACAACAACAACAATAACAACAAAGTTTGTTGAGTTTACTCGTTTAATATACGCAATGTTCATTTCATAATTTAATAATTATACTCAATGCAATACACTAAATATAATTTAATGGTCATGCACAAGCAAATGCAATTGCAATTATTATTATTATTATTATTATTATTATTATTATTATTATTATTATTATTATTATTTAATAAATAATATTATCTATTTTTAATCGTAAAATACGAACAAAAAATATATCTTTTGTTTTTGGTTTTGGATTCACATTATTTTTTCTTTAATTGTTTTGCACAATGCAATACAAAATAAAAGAATTTTTTTCAACAACGTTTGAAAAAAAAAATAAAAATTAATAATTTTCAATCTGACGGTATTTATTAATGTGTGTGTATATTAAAAAATAGTTTTCTTATCGAGACCAATTGTATTAATGAAAAATTTTTGATATTATATTTATTTAACCAGTTAAGTGTGGCGATCTGTGCGCAAAGCGCGGCTCCGGGTGTGTCGCGATAATCAAGCGATGACGGATATAGTCGTCAAACACAGAGTAAGTGACGCTGTTAAAATATTGGATAGTCAAAAAGACGACTTTATTTTAGAAAATGAACAATTTTCTTAGTAATGTATACATAGTTTCTTAATATTAATATATATTTATACATACTAAACGGAAAAATTAGAGAAAAAAATCGAATATTTATAGAAGTTAAAAATTTATTCTTGACTTTAATTTTTTTTTGACCTTTAAACATTTTAAAATTATTAAAATTTACGAATATAATTTAGTTTTACGCCAAAATTACAATTTAAACATCCAATTATAACAAACTTTTACACATGACGGATTTAGATGTCATAACACAAAATTTTGCCACATCTCCATGACGGATATAGTCGACAAGCACGCTTAACTGGTTAAACATATTGAAATCATTGCTGACACGAACAACGATTATAATAAACCAATCTATTTCTTCTTTAAATTAAAATGAACAAAAAAAGTAATAATAATAAAAATATACTTACACCTCATTTAATTCGAGATTTAACGTGACTGAACCACGTACATCGTCACCATATTTTAAATAAGATAAAAAACCCATTGCTACGAACATAAAAGCCACGATGACCATACCTACGTTCAAAACTCCCAATGGTTTGTTGAAATTACTTGGTTTCTTCATTTCGTTTTTCAATGGTAACACCTTTTGTAACCATTTCAAAAAAAAAATAAATCAAATTCGTTATCATGTGTGTGCATATATATATATATATATATATATTAGGGTGGGTCAAAAAAATGACTTATTTTTTTTTTCAAGTGCCACGCAAAAATGGGTTCCTAGACACCTTAAATAAATTCTCACTAAATATGAGCTCTTAATTTTAATAGGAAGATCCTCCGCATCGCAGTTTTTTATTTTTTTTCAGTCCAATAGATTAAAATTCATACCTCATTATTTATTGATTGTACAGAAAAATGTTCTAGATAAATTTAGTAGGAAATTTAATGCTCTACAAAAAAAGGTATTTTATACTTTTTCCGTAAACCTCACCATTTGAATGATATTGAAGATTTAAATTTGATGATTTTTAGACAAATCTCATTTTTGCTTATGAATTTTATAACTCGACAATAAATGACTATTATAAGATGCGCAATACAAAATTTTGTAGGAAATTAACTGCTCTATAAAAATAGTGTCTTATGTTTTGGCGATTAAATTAAGCGTTCAAAAGATATTCATCATCAAACTTTCATGCGTACTGATTTTTGTCTCTGAATATCTTTTGAACGCTTAATTTAATCGCCAAAACATAAGACACCATTTTTATAGAGCAGTTAATTTCCTATAAAAATTTGTATTGTGCACTTTTTAATAGTCATTTATTGTCGAGTTATAAAATTCATAAGCAAAAATGAGATTTATCTAAAAATCATCAAATTTAAATCTTCAATATCATTCAAATGGTGAGGTTTACGAAAAAAGTATAAAATACCTTTTTTGTAGACCATTAAATTTCCTACAAAATTCGTCTAGAACATTTTTCTGTACAATCAATAAATAATGAGGTATGAATTTTAATCTATTAGACTGAAAAAAAAAAAATAAAAAACTGCGATGCGGAGGATCTTCCTATTAAAATTAAGAGCTCATATTGGGTGAGAATTGTTTTAAGGTGTCTAGAAACCCATTTTTGCGTGGCACTTGAAAAAAAAAAATAAGTCATTTTTTTGACCCACCCTAATATATATATATATATATATATATATATATTAGGTCGAGTCATAAGTAACTTCCGATGCGGCTATGTAGAATCTATTTTTCGCATTTACCTACTATAAGTCATCGAAACAAACGGATTTTCAATATCACTATATAGATGAGGATTCAGTTAGTCTTCTGTTAACTTTTTTATGCGGTCAATGTTACATTTAACCGTTTTTCTTAACCACTGAAATGGATAGTAAAAAGTGCATATTCGATATGTAATGCTTTAAAAATTGAAACAAGGCAATAGCACTAAAGTGGAAACTGAAAAAATATGCAGCGTATACAGTGCAGGACTGATAACTGATAGGGCAGTCAAAAATTGGTTTGTAAAATTTCGTTCTGGAGATACGATCTTAAAAGATGAACCGAGTGCAGGACGTATTTCTGACTTTGACGAACCTTTTAAAGGTAATATTGGAGCAAAATCCAATAGATACGTTCAACAATTGTAAAGATTGCAAAAAAAAACTCCATGAAAGGTGTCTTGCACTTATCAGCGACAGAAATACCATTCTTTGTCTCATAAAAAACGGAAGTTATTTATGACTCGACCTAATATTTTTATCCATCATTCCTCCTACGCTCCAAAAAATATAAAAAAATAAAATTTTTACTTACCAAAGTGATACCTTCGAAGGAATATATAACAGTGCCGAAGAATAGTGGCAACTCATGCCAATCGGCGACATACCTTCTCTCAGAAATTGCTGGTAAATCTTGACTCATAATATAAATTGTTGCAATATAACCAGCTGTTACCAAGAAATTGGCTATGGATGTAATAGGTACCAAATATTTCAAATTTCTAATCCATGTGCTGAGTACAATTGGTATCAAAACTATTGCCATGTGTTGGTGAACGCTCATTTTAACATTGTGGGCATCCAATACCTAAATACATTTTATTAATATTATTTTATTATTATTATTATTATTATTATTATTATTATTATTATTATTATTATTAATTTTTATAAGTATCTTTATCAAAAAATAATTTAAAAAACAATCAAATAATCTCATTATTATAGTTATCTTTCATTATATATATGTACACATGTAAATATGTGTGCGTGTGTTTTTTTTACCTGTTGCATATTGGTCGATATAAAAACGAAATAAACGCAGCAGAATCCGAGTTGTGTTACGCATAAAAATAAATTAACCATTTTTCTGTAACAAATTGATGAAAGCGTGCAATGTAAAAGTAACGAATCAAATATGGTGGATGGGTGGAGGTGGATGGTTGAGTAGGTAGGTGGAGATAGGTGATGGAGATGGGTCATCAAAAATAAAAATAAAAAAAGAAACAAATAAAACGAAATAATACACAAACGAATATAAGATAAATATAAATAGAAAAAAATATAAGAAATTAAAATAAAATGTTTTTTTTTTTTATAAGATTGTATGTATTTGTTTACCTCATAAAAACGGAATATTTTCTAAGAGCTAATGGTCCCGTAGCGAAACATAATTCAACAGTACCAGCAAAACTAGGCTGAATAGTTGAATCACCTATACGACGTTTAACTTCTTCGTTACATTGTACCTAAATACAAAAAAAACAAAAACAAACATTAATTATTAAAATAATTAATCAAAAATGGTGCATAATATTTGTTGTATTTCAATCATTTCAAATAAAAAGAAAAACAAAAAAATAATAATTAAAATATATGGATCATTAATTTAAAAAAAAATATATATATATATATCTTATTCTTATTCTTAATATATATAAATTACGTGTCAAGTTGTTTGTCCGCAATGAACTCTTAAACTACTCAACCGATTTTAATAATATTTTGCACACTATGTGGAGTTTCATCTAACTTGAAAGATAGGATAGTTTATATCTCAATTTATAATCTCAATATTATTTTATTGCGAATTATTTGTTTATTAACAAAGAGTCATGATTATATCTGTTAGTTCGATAAGATTCTAACAGATGGTGGTATAAGGTAATTGTTCCAATAGATGGCGCCATGTTATATATATATAACTTATGTTATACTGTTATATATATTATAGTTAATTAATTCACTTAAAATAAATAAATATATTACATATTGATAAATTAATAGAAACATTTGTAAGGCTCTCAACATAATTAATTTATTATTATATTTTTCAATTGATTTATTTATTAAAATTTATTTTTCTGAAAACAAAAAAAAAATAAATAAAATGCACCACTTGCATTATTTGCAACTAATTATTATAAATAATTCACATATATATGTAGATACTAGGGGTGCCCCACCATGCGTTGCTGTGACTCATAATCAGTCCGATACACACGTCTTTAAGTCAACGAATTACCTTATACCGCCATCTGTTAGAATTTTATCGAACTAACAGAGATAATCATGACTCTTTGTTAATAAATAAATAATTCGCAATAAAATAATATTTCGATTATAAATTGAGATATAAACTATTCTATCTTTCAAGCTGGATGAAACTGCACACAGTGTGCAAAATTTTATTAAAATCGGTACAGTAGTTTAGGAGTTCATTGCGGACAAACAACGTGACACGTAATTTATATATATTAAGATATATATTTGTTTAATTGAATAATAATACTTACAAGAATGTGTTGAGCGTGGACGCAAATGACACCGAGGAAGATGGTTAATGGTGGTGCCAATAATAATCCTGCATGTTTAAAAGCGTCGCCTAATGCAAAAATACCGGAACCGACGTTACCCTTGAACAGGTGCATCATGGTCTCAATATACCTGTGATTGATCCAATTCAATTGTTAATTTTATAAATAATTCATTCTCTGACACGATCTAATATTTACTTTCAATTTTAACAAGAAAAAATCAGAAATCAATTTAATTTTAATTTTTGTTCGTTTATTTGATTCATTAAATTGAAAATAAAAAACATAAAAGATAATATTAAAAAATTAATTAGTTTTATCTAATAATTTTGATTTGATTCTAATACAGGTACAGTTCAATAAAATAAAATAAAAAAATAAAAATCCTGTGTTTTATTGCAGTTAATTCCAGAGAAGCTTTATTCTATTTATTGAATTGAAAATTAAATAAAAAAAACAATAAAATAAAATTAATTAATTAATCTTATATAATAATTTTGATGAAATAAATTGGATTCTGATACAAGTACGAATTAATAAAATAAAAAATAAAAACCGTGTTTTATTAAATTTACTGCTGTTAATTCCAGAGAAACTGTAATAACAAAACACGTGACCTCATTGATTTATTATTAAACAATTATGTTAAAAAGTGATGTTTTTAGTTAAAGAAGTCATTCAACCCATAAAAATAAGAAAGTTATATACAAATACAAAAAAAAACCATAAATATAATACTCAAATTATTCAAATTTTATTATCATATCTTATGATATTATCTATTATCTTATTATTATTATAAATAATCATTTTAATAATACTTTTTTTTATTTTTTTATTATATAACGTTTTACATAATATCTTTTCAATAAAACAAACATTTTCTCATACAATCTTAATCATAAAAAAAAAAAGAAAAAAAGAAATAAGAATTTCACATTGTACGAGTAATAGTAAATAAATTTTCATTAATGTGTAATAAAAGTTTATTAACGTAATCGATTGCCACATAGTTGGTAATAAATATAAAAAATGATTAATGTGGGGTAATTTTTTTTTAATTACTATTATAACATCATTTGTTTCTTTTTTTTCTAATTCATAACCAGCATATAACAAGTGTTGTTGTGTTTGTAGTTTATCAAGTTAATTCGTGGTGTGTGTGTGTGTGTTAAAGTTATGATTAAAGAAAGACAGAGAGAAAACAAAAGAATGAGATATAGAGAGAGGGAGAAATAAAAAGAGAGAAAGAGAGAGAGACCATAGTACATCCTCGGTGTAAATTTTCCAAGCATTCGCGTGTTGACTATAGCTTGAGCTAATTTAAAATCGTCTACAAATGAAATCGGTCGACCGAGTTTGGACGGTGCTTGGTGTGTAAGTTCGCGGTCATTCCTAAGAAACCTAAAAGCGTCAAAAGCTTCGACTAATTTTATCCAAACATCTTTTATCGATGTGTACCTACCTATTGACCTAGCAGAAAATAATCTTTTAGTATCATAAATAATTGAAATATTTTCAGTCTGTAAAATTCCCACGTTTATTTTTTATATTTTATATTTTAATTTTGTTATATTTTTAATTTTTTATATTTTATATTATTTGTTTTATTTATTTTTATATTATTTATTATATTTTATATTTTATATCATGAACAATAAGAATATTTATTCCCTCTGAAAATTTTCCACATTTATTTTTTTATACTATTTATTTTATTTATTTTTATACTATTTATTTTATATTTTATATTTTATTTCTTTTATATTTTATTTATTATATATTATACTATTTATTGTATTTAATATTTTACTTTTCTTATATTATATTTTTGTATATTTTATATTTTACCTTTTTTATATTATATTTTCCCATATTTTATTTATTATGTTTTATACTATTTATTTTGCTTTATTTTTATACTGTTTATCATATTTTATATTTTTATTTAGTAATAATTTATTTATATTCATACTAAGAATAATTAACATTCTTTTGAAAATATAATAATAAATTTGTAAACGTTTCGAGATAAATGCATTAGTGCATAATAAACAATATATATATATATATATATATATATATATATATATGTATAAAAAAATAGTTCAATATACTGTAAAATAATATGTCATAGAAGAAGAAAAGGATTCAAGTTAAATGTAGAGTATTACGCGAACTAACGCGAGATGATACTCTGATGCTCTGATGCTGATGCTGATGCTGATGCTGATGTTGCTGATGATGATGATGATGATGATGATGACGGTCGCTTATGCCAAATTATTTATTTCTGTCTTCTTGGTTGCTTTTGTGGCACTGTCGCACAGCGTTAAGTTTAAATCCAGAGCTTGTGACATCTATTCGCTCGTTAATGGTAAGAGAGAGAGAGAAAGAAAGAAGAGGAGAGAGCGAAAGAGAGACAGATAGATAGAAACCTCACGTAAAAAACGATTATCGATACGAAGTATGTTTTTAGTTAACAATACTTTATGATACACCTTTTTTTCATTCTTTTTTTCGTTCTTTCTTTTGTTAAATATAATACAAAAAAAAATACAAAATGAAAAGAATTCGTATTATTATTGTATATACAAAAAAAGAATAATATTTCAAGGATGCAATAAATGAGCACTAACTATCTGTGAAATCTTTTTAAAATATCTTTCAGTATTTTTACAAAAATAAAAAATATAATATTTATGTTATATATATATTATTATTATTATTATTATTATTATTATTATTATTATAAATATAATAATATTATATTAAATAAATTATATATTAAATAATTGTATAATAAAATAATTATATATTAAAATATTCATTAAATAATATTTTATTAAATCTAATATAATATAATATTATTAATATTAATAATATATTATATATATAAATATATTAATTAATTTTATTATGTTATAATTGTATTTTATAATATTAATAATATTATTAATATATATTATTAATATAATTTACATTATATTATTAATTAATATATTTATATAATTATATTATTATTATTATTATATTATGTTTATGTTATTAATTAATTCTATATATAATATTATATATTACATATATATATAGACATATATGTAAGCAAGTATTTAATAAATAGTTGATAAAATATATAATTAATTATATAATATTATTACATTAAATATATATATATATACATAATAAAAATTAAATTTAAATAATAAATTTAATATATATTTATTTATATATTTAAATATGTACATATATACCATATATTTATATTTATATATAAATGACTTTATAAATTATCTATGAAACTTTTTAAAAATATCTTTAAGTATTTTTACAAAAAAAATAAAAATATATGTATATATGTTTTATGATAAATAATATAATATATGTACGCATATATATCTTACGTTAATACTCATTCAACTCAACTATAGATTAAGTTAGTTGCATAATACTATAATTACAAGATACAAAATGGTATTAAGATATATTGTCTTAGACGCATTAAGAAGGTGAGAACTGAGATTTTAATTGAGCAACATTTTGCACGTGGTTTACGCATGAAATGATAATTGTGTCCACGTGTAATAAGAAAATCTAAACCTAATTGTAGATTTGTTGTCATTATAATGTGATATTTTTAATACACATTAAAAGAATCTAATGTAAACACAACACAATATTAATTATTTTTGGTTGATTTTTAATTGATTACTTTTAATATAATGGTTCTTTTTTTTAAATATTTTTTCTGGAAAGTTTTATTAATGTTTTTAAAATATAATAAAAGTTGTATTTTTATTGTCGGAAAAAAACTTTTCATTTTCTTTTTTATTTTTATAAAAATTTCAAAATGACGTTTGTATATTTTTCTTTCTTTTTTATTTTTCATTTTTTCTTTTTCATTTTTTTTAAACTCATTTTCTTTCTCATTTCTTTTTTATATTTTTTTACTTTCATTTTTTTTCTTTTTCATTTTTTTTTAACTCATTTTTTTATTTCTTTTTTATATTTTTTTATTTTTTATTTTTCTTTTTCATTTTCTTCTTCAACTTTTTCTTTTTTTTTTTAAATGTGTGAATTAATTTCTCGTTTCATTATATCATTGAAGAATAAACCAACATAGTAAATAGATACAATAATTGTACGTAATTGTAATAAACCCATCACTGGTTCTTTAATTACAGTTAGAAAAAAGAAAGAAAAAAAAGAAGAAAAAAAGAAGGAAAAAAATACTCGAATATGTTGTACTCACGGATATGATATAATCTTAAAAATTAAAAATACACATGTATGTAGGTCGCCTTGAACAATTTAATTGAAAATAAGGAAAGAAAAATGATTTATACACTATTACGAGAATCAACAGATATTCTGTTTTTATTTATATATATATATATATATATATATTTTATTTTTTTTTTTTTTTTTTTAAATACTTCAAAGAATTCATCATTTATCTACTGTTTTATCCTTACAAGATTTTTTAATACGTAACAATACGTGCATTCAATTTGTGCAGTATAATAATGGAATTATTTTCATTCAAAAAATCAATATTTTAATTTATTTTATTAATATTATTATTAATATTACTATTAATTTATTTTATTCCATTTTTTACTTCACAAAATCAAAATTAACAAACAATAAATAAATTAATAGTAATTATTTTCAACAATACCAAATATTCTAACCTAATTTTATAATTAACCTAACTTTTTTCAACAAATCAAAACTACGAAATAAAAATAACAAAATTATACCAAAATACCCAAATTAATTAATTTCACAATTAATTTTCAACACGACATTTCTTTTTTTAAATCCAAGGTTAAATTTATTCAACATAATAAAAGTCAAAAAAAAAGAAAAGTAAATTGAGCATTGATCAAAACAACCATTAAATAGATCACAAAAGAATGTTTTTTTTTTTTTTTTTAAAGCGGAAGTAATCACAAGACACTATTAACTATTATAATACCACTACTATCTCTATTTTGGGTTAAGTGGTCCCTTAATTCTGTTTAAGTCCAATTTAAATTTGAATCTCTAGTTAATTGACTAACCATTTGTGATTCTAAGGTAGTAGGTAGGAAGAAATAATAAAAAAAAGAACAGAGTCCTATTTACTCGATTTGTTTACAAACAATACTTTTGTTAATTACGTACGTATATACATATACATACACACACATATATATATAAGTACATAAGAATAAATTTGAAACGGTTTTAGAAGGTTACTTGCGACACATTGAAATTAACGTCAATCAGTTGCACGAGTCTGTAAATTAAGGAAATGAGCTGCTTTGTGTGTGCACACGAACATTCATGAATAATTCATGTAAAAAAAAAACCTATGCTAGGTAAAATGATAAGCAATTAATTAATGAATTAAATTCAATCTTTGTAACGGTCGAATAAAGTGCACACATTTTTTTTTTTTGCAAATATTATTCAGTCAAGTTTCACATGAGACAAAATGAATTTTTGTACAGGTTATAATTTTTAAACAATGTTAAGATTTTTGTCCATCTTTTCTCACTCCCCCCCCCACACACACACTCTCCATTAATTGCAAGTTTCGCATGAGACAAATTGAAGTTTTGGTCAGGGTGTGTAATAATTTTTTTTTTTTTAAATAATGTTGAGGTCTTTTTTTTTGTATTTTTTATAAGCCCCCGAACCCTCCTGTAACTTGTAATATTATATGTAATTAACTTATGTTAGGTCAGTTAAAATTTTACTCGAGTTTTAATCATCGTTTTAACACACCTTTCTACACTTCCCACGCTTACTATTACATTCCGGTTATTTTATCTCTTGATGATGCATATTTAAAGTGAATATTTACTTCACGAGACGTGTAAGAAGAAATCGTTTAAATGTGACTCATATTTAAATGTATTTAGCATACTGTTACATTAACTATTATTCTGTATAATTTTCTTTTTCCTTTTCCTGTATAATATCCTTGACAATTGGAAAGAGATGCAGAAAATGTTTAGAATGTTTACACCTTGATGAAAAATAAATGAATTACACCTTGAATGATTTATAGTTAATAAAACTAGCAAATTTTACATATATTTTTGGTAATTGAAAATAAATAAAAAATATGTTTAGAATGTTTATAACCCTTGATAGGATATGTTATGGTTAATAAAACTAGTAGGTTTTACAATATATTTTGATAATTGAAAATAAATAAAAAAAGTGCTTAGAATATTAACACCCCTTGATAAGATATTTCTTTATGGTTATCAAAACTAGTATTTTACTTTATTATAAGTATACTATATATAATATTTAATATAGTATTTTTTATTTTATTATTATACTAGTTTTACCATATATTTTTGGTAATTGAAAATAAATAAAAAAGAATGTTTAGAATTTTTACACCTTGATAAAATATTTCTTGATGGTTTAACAAAACCGGTTAGAAATGTTTTTATTTTAAATAGTACTCACGCGTGTTAATTAAATTATTAGATGAAACAAAAATAAATATACAGATAGTAATGAACACATATGCTAATAGAGTTAAACATTTGTATGAGAAAATAACTTGTGTTATAAAATGTTATATTTTTTATAATTGAGTATGTAAATGAGTTAGTAGGAAAAGAAACAAGTTTATTACATATTAATTTTGAAATATATATGAACAAGAGTAAATAATAAATAATAACTTACGAAGTAGGATGATCTACAGTCATTCCATGTTCGTCAGGTCCATGTATCATTTCTCCACCTTTTTCTATAGATAAAATCGGATCCTTTGATTGGAATGCTCCGTAAGTACCGCCATTTCTAAATAAAATACAATTCAATAGTATGAATATATTTATTATTTTAATAATAATTCAATCTAATAATTAAAAAAAAATCTTTGAAATTATATCAATAAATTGTATACTTAATTGTGAACAAAAAAATATATATATAAAATGTATAAAATAAAATATTATATAAATTTATTATATATAACAATGTATATTATTTTATAATAAATTAAATATTAGGTCATTATATATAAATATGAAATGTCTGATTTCGAGATGAAAATAATCCGAGTAATCAGACATTTCATAGTTAATAATCTAAATATATATATATATATATATATATATATATATATTATATAATTTAAATATATAATAAATATAAATATTCATTTATAAAATATTATAAAAATCAAATATTATATAAATTTAAAATTATATATAATAATATTATAAAATATATGTAATTAATAAAATTATATATATTAATATATATTTTATATAATTTTAAATTAATAATTAATTAAATAATAAATTAATAAAAATAATTAAGTAAATTAATAATAAATAATTTTTATTATAATTATATATATATATATATATTAGGGTGGGTCAAAAAAATGACTTATTTTTTTTTCAAGTGCCACGCAAAAATGGGTTCCTAGACACCTTAAAAGAATTCTCACCCAATAAGAGCTCTTAATTTTAATAGGAAGATCCTCCGCATCGCAGTTTTTTATTTTTTTTTTCAGTTCAATAGATTAAAATTCATACCTCATTATTTATTGATTGTACAGAAAAATGTTCTAGACGAATTTTGTAGGAAATTTAATGCTCTACAAAAAAGGTATCTTATACTTTTTCCGTAAACCTCACCATTTGAATGATATTGAAGATTTAAATTTGATGATTTTTATACCAATTTCATTTTTGTTTATGAAATTTATAACTCGATAATAAATGACTATTAAAAAGTGCACAATACAAATTTTCGTAGGAAATGAACTGCTCTATAAAAATGGTGTCTTATGTTTTGGCGATTAAATTAAGCGTTCAAAAGATATTCATCATCAAACTTTCATGAGTACTGATTTTTGTATCTGAATATAAAATTCATAAACAAAAATGAAATTTGTCTAAAAATCATCAAATTTAAATCCTCAATATCATTTAAATGGTGAGGTTTACAGAAAAAGTATAAGATACCTTTTTTGTAGAGCATTAAATTTCCTACAAAATTCGTCTAAAACATTTTTCTGTACAATCAATAAATAATGAGGTATGAATTTTAATCTATTGGACTGAAAAAAAAAATAAAAAACTGCGATGCGGAGGATCTTTCTATTAAAATTAAGAGCTTATATTGGGTGAGAATTTTTTTAAGGTGTCTAGGAACCCATTTTTGCGTGGCACTTGAAAAAAAAATAAGTCATTTTTTTGACCCACCCTAATATATATATAATATAAGAGATATTTCTTTGTCGTAATAATAAATGTAATAAAACTTAATCATATAGAAATATCAAAAAAAGAAAGAAACAAACAAACAAGGCCTTCGTTTATTTACTTTTTAAAGGCATAAAACTTAAGAATCCAAGTTAATACGACAAAGTGAAAGTGTACGATATAAAACGAAATACATTTAGCAAGAGTGTTTCATGCACGTTACTTCGCACATTTACTTTAACTTTTCAAGGTAAACTTCCTTTTACTTACATACTTACCTCTAGTGACTGTTTCTATATATATATATATACATATATATGTTTTAGAACTATATTTAAATAAAATGACTTAGTTGATAAATGTAAATATATACATTAAGTCGAGTCATAAATAACTTTCGTTTTTTATGAGACAAAGAATGACGTTTCTGCGACTGATAAGTACAAGACACTTTTCATGGAGTTTTTTTTGCAATCTTTACAATTGTTGAACGTATCTATTGGATTTTGCTCCAATATTACCTTTAAAAGGTTCGTCAAAGTCAGAAATACATCCTGCACTCGGTTCATCTTTTAAGATCGTATCTCCAGAACGGAATTTTACAAACCAATTTTTGACTGCCCTATCAGTTATCAGTCCTGCACTGTATACGCTGCATATTTTTTCAGTTTCCACTTTAGTGCTATTGCCTTGTTTCAATTTTTAAAGCATTACATATCGAATATGCACTTTTTACTATCCATTTCAGTGGTTAAGAAAAACTGTTAAATGTAACATTGACCGCATAAAAAAGTTAACAGAAGACTAACTGAATTCTTATCTATATAGTGATATTGAAAATCCGTTTGTTTCGATGACTTATAGTAGGGAAATGCGAAAAATAGATTCTGCATAGCCGCATCGGAAGTTACTTATGACTAGATCTAATCTTAATATATATAAATTACGCGTCACGTTGTTTGTCCGCAATGGACTTCAAAACTACTAAACCGATTTTAATAAAATTTTGCACACTGTGTGCAGTTTTATCCAACTTGAAAGATAAGATAGTTTATATCTCAATTTATAATCGAAATATTATTTTATTGCGAATTATTTATTTATTAACAAAGAGTCATGATTATTTCTGTTAGTTCGATAAGATTCTAACAGATGGCGGTATAAGGTAATTCGTTGACTTAAAGACGTGTGTATCGGACTTATTGTGAGCCACACTAACGGGTGGCGGAGCACCCCTAGTAATATAAAAAGATTCAAAACATTCTTTTGTAAAATAAATTATACTTTTATTATTTAAACGCAATATCTTAAATTTACAAGCCTAATCTTTTGGGTTTAATTAAGTTTATTTAAACAAACAAATAATTCAAATAATATTCTCTAATTATAAGTTAATGCGTATCATCTTTTAATAAAATATTTAATCAGTTGTATTAAAGTATTATATCTTTCTAAATATTCTGATAATAATTATTCATATTCTTTTTGACAAGATATTTAAACTAATACTTCAAATAAATTAAATACATCTGATCAAATAATACGTCGAGAAATAAAAAAAAAAAACTCGTTATCAAAAATCAAAGTAAATTTTATGTTTGATAATAAATCGATAAATTTTTCACATACTTTGATATTATTGATTATCGTCAAAAATTAATTAAACTTGAAAAAAACTCAAAAGAGTTTACAAAGAAATTATCTTTAATTAGATTTGAATTGAACTCTTATAATTTAAACACATTTAATAATAATAATTATCTGATGATATTAAATTAATATGAGAGAATGATAGAAAATTAATGTGTTGTGATTAATTTTATTTTCTTTTATTTTTATTTTTTTTCTGTAAATGTTGACAAATATTATAAAATTCCATTGGATATAAATTAGATATTCTATTTGATGATAAAAAAAAAATTGTTAAATTTTTTCCTATTATATTCTTACTCAACTTTATTACAAAATGTTTTTTGTATTGAAATAACCATTAAAAAAAAAATTTGGTCTCGATAAAAGATTTTCTGTATTTTGATTAATGACATGTGCCCTTTTTTTTTTAATAATATTAATTAGTTTGAATAGTAGCGATAATTACTTATTAACTTTATCATGAAATGAGGCCAATGAGAATTATCAAATTGCCTTTATATATATATACATATATATTTATGTTCGTTTCTTGTACAAACAACGATCTTAGAAAATTTCCTTTAACAGATAAATTCATGGAAAGATACCAAAACAATTCGATCGGTTGATCAAACCTTGTTGTTTTAGATTTTTGTTTTTATTTTTTTCTATTCTATTTTTTTTTTATTTTTTTTTTCTGTTTTATCTATCATCGATCGGATACGCAATTTAAAAAGAAAACATATATATATATATATATATATATATATATATATATATATATATTAAAAATTATAATTTTATATTTTCTTATATATAAATTTATTAGTATATTATTTATTTAATATTTTTTATTTTAAATTTATTATATATTATTCTACAAAATAAATTTATATAAAATCCTATTTTTAATATTTAATATTTTTAATATATATAATATATATAATATATATAATTTATTGTAACATATAAAAAATATATATAAAATAATATGTAAAAAAATTATAGAAAATTATTATAATTATTTTATAATAATATATAATAATTATTATATATTAATAAATAATAAATAATAAATTAATGTTTTTACATTTAAAAAAAAAAATATAATACTAACCATACAAGAAAATAATTGATATGCATTTCTCTTTATATTTTTTCATATTAATAAAAAAAAAAATAAATAAATACATTACTACTTACCCAAGAGATTCCTTGAATGCTGTCTCATCACCATGAACGGAAATTTTTTTCGATGACGTTACGCCCGGACTGCTATGTAATTCCATCTAAAATAAAACAAACATTTTTCATTAATTAACAATAATTAAACAACATAAGAAATCCTTATAAAATAAGATTTAATCATTATAGATAAATACACATAAATACACACACATATACATATATATTAATCAATTAACGTATGTAATATATGTAATATTAATAAAAATACCTTCTACGATTCAATGAATGAACATATAAATATAATACAATGTATTTGTGTATATATATATATGTATGTAAATACATGCCAAAGATTAGTAAACAATGCCAAGAAAAGAAAATGACATCTTTCAACCATTTCGACAGCTTTTTTGTCGACTGTCATTATTCTCGTACCAAAGGATTGACAAAATATTTGACATATTACAATATAGTATAAAATAATCTAACTTTTGGCATACTTTGCATTATTAATTTTTAATTTTAAATGAACATTTTGATATTTAACATTTTATTACTTTTCTTATACTCAACTTTATTTATAATATTATTGCAACAAATATATATACACACTTAAATACATATATGTATATAAATGAGTATGTTTCTATACATACTCATTGTATACTGATATGTATACATACATATTGTTTACTTATGAACATATAAGAATGATTGTATATGTTAGTAAGATTTTTACATATGTGTGTACCTATGTATATATGTATCATTATTTTTCTCATATGTAGAAATATATATATATAGATATACAATTTGTACAATAATAGATGTATGATTTATAGGAGCATGATGTGTGTTTCATGTATCTCTTCCATGTGTGTGTTTTATCTGTGTGTTCCATGTGTGGGTTCCATGTGTGTGTCTTTCATGTGTGTGTTCCATGTGTGTTTTCCATGTGTTTGTTCCATGTGCGTGTTCCATGTGTGTGTCCATGTGTGTGTTCCATGTGTGTGTTTGATAAGTGTATCTGTGCACAGTACCATTTACTTTCCTCCGACTATGTTTTATCAAATCGGGGTCATAAAGAGTTCAACTAAGGACTCACGATCCGGTTTCTCACGGAAACGTGACCGAACATCTATTGACGTAGATTCTAAGTTAGATCTTGACTCTTTTTCCTTGGTAATATTCCATTGTTAGTCACGAATTGCTATCAGTTCTTACAGTTGTACGTATTTATGTACAAATATCTATAATATATATGTATATATATTTGATACACATCATATGTTATACAAAACATGTATACATATATGTATGTATTGTAGATAGGAAAGGGAATAGATAATCAAGTAAGTAAATAAATATGTGTGTACTATAAAAATCTAATAGGAAGGATTTGTAACAGATTAATATCAATGCCAAGATGTAATATTTTAACACTTTGTTAACCGGCTATTTTTTTTTAAGAATTTAACTCATGTCACCGGCTATTATATCGTAACTGAATTGAAAAGTATACACAATATAAGTAATTTTTAACCCCTTAACTTATTATCACGAGTCTGATTCGTGGTAAAGAATTTTGCCA
Source organism: Polistes dominula (assembly GCF_049000335.1). Classification (NCBI taxonomy): domain Eukaryota; kingdom Metazoa; phylum Arthropoda; class Insecta; order Hymenoptera; family Vespidae; genus Polistes; species Polistes dominula. Next base: position 6,127,251 of record NW_028300899.1, read on the forward strand.
TAAGCTAGCACAACGAGTCTGACTAGTGGTAAAGAATTTGTGCCAAAAGCGAATACCACGAGTCTGACTCGTGGTAAAGAATATGTGTTTTAAACAAGCGGGTTGAAACAGAGGAACAGTTGAATGACACAGCGCGCGACCGATTTTCTTGTTTCTTATGGCAAGCGAAATTGTCAAATATCGCGTAGTCAAGGGGTTAATAAATTTTACTTATTATTAGACTTTGAGTACTTCTTCTTGGTATGATAAACAGTATAACAATAGTACAAAAAAGGTACTTACGTATTAACGCCACCGCAGCAAAAATTTCGCTAATGCGCCAATAAAGAGTAATCTTGTTGTTCGCACACAACAACCTTGTTGCTGGCACACAGAAACCGTCATGGTTACGTCAGAGTTTCGTCAGGGTTTCGTCAGGGTTATGGCGACAGCATCAGGTGAAAGAAAATAGCGACTGTTTTGAGTCTACGTTAAATTCTATATCGGCCCATTTTCCATCGAAATTCGATTGACTACTTTTTATAAATAAAATGTTTTGAATTTTGAAAGTGTTTTGATTTTAAATACAGTTTTTTATTTTATGATTTGTAGCAACAACCTAAGGTGTAGATTGCTGCGAATTTTGCTGCGGTGGCGCTAATACGTAAGTACCCAAAAAAATTTGCCACTATTGTAATATTTATTTTCTTTGCGATTTCATTTTAAATAGCGTGATGCCAAAGAAAAGCGCATCACGACGAGTTAACTCGTGACTAGTCGGCAACGTTCGGCCACAGAAACACGAGTTAACTCGAGACCAGTCAACAAAGTGTTAAGGAAAAAAACAAAACAAAAGAAAAATATATATATATATATATATATCATCATCATCAAACTTTCATGTGTACTGATTTTTGTCTCTGAATATCTTTTGAACGCTTAATTTAATCGCCAAAACATAAGACACCATTTTTATAGAGCAATTAATTTCCTAAAAAAATTTGTATTGAGCACTTTTTATAGTTATTTATTGCCGAGTTATAAAATTCATAAACAAAAATGAAATTTGTCTAAAAATCATCAAATTTAAATCTTCAATATCATTCAAATAATGAGGTTTACGGAAAAAATATAAGATACCTTTTTTGTAGAGCATTAAATTTCCTACAAAATTCGTCTAGAACATTTTTCTGTACAATCAATAAATAATGAGGTATGAATTTTAATCTATTGGACTGAAAAAAAAAAATAAAAAACTGCGATGCGGAGGATCTTCCTATTAAAATTAAGAGCTCATATTTGGTGAGAATTGTTTTAAGGTGTCTAGCAACCCATTTTTCCGTGGCACTTGAAAAAAAAAAAAAGTCATTTTTTTGACCCACTCTAATATATGTATATATATAATAATCATGGTTAATTATTTTTTATCTCATAAATTTAAAAATAAAAAGAGTGATAGAAATGAGATAAAAAAAAATAAAAGAAAAATTATATAATGTTAAAATCGTATTTGTAGATAAATATTATTATGTGTTAGCATAGATATTTTGTTTTTTCTAATATAGAATAAAAATTTCAAGTAAGAGATAAAGATTTAACCATAAAAAAGAATATATTCTTTCTCACAAATCCTTGGAAATGTGATAAAAAATGATTAATTGCGTAATTATTATGAATAGGCATATGAGATATATAGATGCAATAAATAAATACATATATCTATATATGTAAATATATAGATATATATATATATATATGTATATGTATGAAGAGATAAAGTATGTAATGGAAAATTTTTTATAGGAAACAAATTCATTTCAATATCATTTATACATATGTTTCAATTTTATTATATTTTTATGAAATAAAATAAAATATAAAAAAATATGTAGAAAAATTAATATAAAAATGTTAATATAAATTATATTTATAATTTAAAAAAAATACAATAAATATATATATATATAATAAAATTAATATAAAAATATTAATATAAATTATATTTATAATATAAAAAAATAATATATGTATATTTATAAAAAACTAAATTTAAATATATAATAATAATATTAATATATAAATGTTAAAAAATTAAATTTTACAACATTCATAAGATAAAAAATTATTTTATAAATTTTATATTTATTTTATTTTATATTATTTATTTTTTTATTTTATTTTTATAATTTTTAAACTAAATTATATAATTTATATTATATATATATATATATAAATAAGTACAAATTTTGTTTTAGTCAAATTGATAAAATAATATTTTTCTAAAATACAATTTTAATTAAAAAAGAATTTAATCTTTTGCAAAAAGAAGAATTTTAATGAAATATTTTAATTTTGGTAATGATAGAAGTATTAATGACAATGATAAAAGATTATAACGTAAGCACGTGCACGCAATTCAGACTTCGATATAATAATATAAACCGGTTAGAAATTATTTATCGTTCATTCGCTCGGTCACGTGCTTTTTAACAAAGTGCAAGTCAACATTCTATCGACGTGTAACACATGCGAAATTATTTCGAATGAATTTCTTCTTCTACTTCTTTTTCTTTTTCTTTTTTATTACTTTCAAATGATCATCGATTATTAAGGAAGAGCTATGGAATAAAGTTATTTTTAAAATTATCATTTATATATTAATCAATCGTAGATTTATTTTATCGATAATCGAATACGATTTACATCTTTTCTTTTTTTTTTTTTTTACAACTTTAAGTACTTTCAATCGATTTATTATATTTGTAATCGGATCGTAAAATATTTTCTTTCATTTTTTTACTTTTATTTTTATTTTACCAATCAGCTGATAATTATTGCCAATAAAAATGTAATCAATCATTATCTTAGAATTCAGAAATGATATAGTCGTATAATAGAAATATTTTATAGGATAAATCAATACAAATTTTACTATCTCAAATAACTCGTATTAAATAAATAAAAATAAATAAATAAATATATATAATAAACGTTGTTTTAAGAATGAATAAAAAATTATTTCTTATATTATGAATTATTATTTTTAATACTCCATTTTAAAATTATTAAAAAATTCTTACGTAATATGTGCCCATAATTATGAAAATGGTCTAAGTCAAAATTAACAAAAAAATGAGTTTATCAGTTATTACGCACTACATTATTATAAACTAAATAAATTCAATGTAATTTTCACGATATTATCAAAAATGAATCGTTAGGTAATGTTTGTTATTTCAATATTGTGTAGAATTCATATAATGTTCAAGTATAAATCTTTAAATATATCGAAAAAAGAGATATATGATTCAGACCACTTTCATAATTATGGGCACATATATAAATGATATTAAATGTTATAATAATAAAATAAAATTAAAATTCACATCAAAATCATTGATAGAAAAAGGTTGAGTACCCCTGTTTTAGATAGTCAATTTATTGGTTCACCCTATAAAGGTGTTACACGTAAATGTATCTTTAAAGAAAGGTGAAAGGAGAAAAGAGATAAGATATGAAAAAAATAAATAAAAAAAAGAAAAATCTTTCCATACAAGTGAGTTTCTTAGAAATTCTTTTAACTTTAAATCTATTTTAAATTTTCATATAAAACATTACAAGTATTATTATTATTTTAATAAATTATTATAAAATATATATATGTTGATATATATCTATCATTAAACTCATTAAAGTTAATTAAATAATAATAATATAATTATTTTTAATTATATAATATAATTAAATTATAATGGACGCTATAGTCAGAAGTGGATTGATATACGGAAGTGAGGTGTGGGGGTGGAAGAGAAGAGAGGCGGCAGAGAGGTTACAGGGAGGGTACACTAAGATGGCGATGGGCTTGAGTAGTAATACACCGAACTACATATGGAGGATGGAATCGGGACGTAGAAGCGTGACGACAGAAATATGGAAAAGAGCGGGTAACTATTTAGTAGAAATAATGAAAATGGGAGAAGAAAGATGGCCAAGAAAATGTCTTAAAAGAGGAAGCGAGGGGAGCTCTTAATAGAAACCCAACGAAATGGGGAAGAAAAGTCCAAGAAGCAATGGAGGAAGTTGGCGAAGGAGGTTTGTGGAGAGCGATTGCAAATGGCGATCGAGAGGGAGTGAAGAAGATAATAGAAAGGGCAAAGAAAACAAGGATAGACCAGGAAACAAGACTGGATCAAAATTGACCAATCGACGTATTGTAAGCAATACAAAAATAGGAAACAATCAATAGAAGTAGAGAAATACTGGGAAAAGGGGAATTTAACAGCAGGAATGAAGGAAACCTGGGCGAGACTCAGGTGCGGGAATGTGGGAAAGGAGGGCAATAAGGGATACAGTGACGTAAGATGTAGGATTTGCGGAAGAGAGCCAGAGAACGTGGGGCACATATGTAGATGCGGGAAAATAAAGGAAAAAATGGGAAAAGCAGTAGTGGAGAACCTAGAGAAGTGGATCGGGGAGAGGGGCGGCGAAGAAATAGATAGAAGAGTAGAAATGGCGCTGAAGGGGGAACCGGTGCCCCAGCTGTGTGCATATATAAGAAATTTCGAAAGGCTGGCCAGGAAAATGGGCCAAGATAGGGGGGAAGGGGGAACGAGAAAATAGAGTGTGAGTGGAACAATTAGACATATAAGGAAATAGAATGTAAGGAATAGAACACATAAGTTAAATGATGTATATATATGTTATAGTTTTATATAGTCTCCATAGTTACTAAATGTGGTATATTGTTTAATGTTGTTTATATTGTTTTATATTGTTTTTATATTGTTAATATTAATATCTAATATTATATTAGGGCATAATTAGAATTAGTATATTGTTAAGGGGAATGAACATGTAGGGGGAGCCTTCGGGGTAAACACCCTAAAAGGGTATACCTGAAATAAACTTCTTCTTCTATAATTAAATTATAATTATATTTTATATTATTTTATATTATATTATAATTATATTATATAATAAAAAATAATTAGATTATTATTATATACTATTAATTATATATATTATTATTATATATATTATATAATAATATAATAATAATATATATAATATAATTAGTTTTAAAATTATATATAATAATATAATAAATGCATAATTAATATTATATAATAAATAAATATATTATTATTTAATTATATACAATTATATTAGATATTATATAAATAATATAAAATAATTAATAAATAATTAATAAAAAAATAAAAATAATAAAATAATTATATAATTATATATATATATATATATATATTATTACTATTGTTATTATTATATAATTGTATATATATTACTAGATATATTATTAACACACACACATATATGTTTAATATTTCTTATAATAAATAAAAATAATTGGTGTCAATTAAAAAAAAATAATAATAATAATAATAATAATAGGTTTTCAAGTTTATAAGAAAATGATAAAAAAAGAAAAGATGTAAATCTGTTTTACTAATTAACCTTGAAAGAAAAAGAATACAAAAAAATATATGTTAAATTCAATGTTAAAAATCTTCACGCTAATTTGTGAAAAATCACGCGATCATTTTTTTCTATAATAATAATAATAATAATAATAATACACATACGTACGTACGTTTGATGTTTTAAAAGTAGAAAGAAAAAAAGGAAAGAAAAAAAAATCAATGCTAAAGCCACAAGCATAATTCGCATGCTCGTCTCGTATATAAGCTCATTTATGAATACGTCCCTCTGTGTGTCTTCTTATACGTGAAATAAATCTCATAAAATGTAACTCTAAACTCTGTAACGAATAACTTCATAAAAAGAAAAAAAAAGAATTAAAATAGGAAGAGAAAAAAGAAAAAAAGAAGAGAAAAAATCAGAGTAAAACACAAAGAACATTTTTTTTATATTTCGTATGAAATAAAATTGAATAATAAAATGTATCAAATAATACTTTTGTAAATAATTGAATTGTTGTCTGATAATGTACACTTAATTAATTAATTAATTAATTAATTGACAAAAATTTAAAAAAAAAACATAGATAATGTGTGTGTTCAATCGTACGAAATTTTTTTTTGCACATACGAAAATCAACAAATTTTTCGCGTTAATTGAAATGAATATCAAGATAAAAATGTATATCATAATTGAAATAAATTTTACGTTTTTCTTTTTTACTACGTTGTAAATCATCACCTATTTTTCAAGATAATTTATAATCGATGAATAAAAATAAAAATAAAAAATTATAATCAAATAATATAAAGACAAATTATTATAATTTGCAAGTAATTAGATACACATTTAATGATACAAATTATTTTAATTAATCATCAGAAATTAATTAAAAAGTTATATATATTATAATTATGATTAATGTATTGGTGTGTTATTTAATTTTATATTTTTTTATATTAAAATTAATTATATTGTATATTTAATAATATTTTTTAAATTATTAAAATTATCATATTTAAAATTATATATTAAAATTATTTATATTATATATTTAAAATTATATTAATAAAAATTATATAGAAAATATTTATATTTGATATTAAAATTGTTTATATTATATGTAATAATATTTTTTAAATTATTAAAATTATCAAATTTAAAATTACATATTAAAATTATTTATATTGTATATTTAAAATTATATATTACAATTAATTATATTATATATAATAAAATTTTAAATAGTAAGAATTATTTAAAAAAATTTTTAATGAAAAGTTAAATTTATATATATATATATTGCAAATTTAAAATTATATATTAAAATCTGAAATTATATATATATAAAAATGAACAAGTAACCTTCAAAATATTAATAATTCTACTTAACATTACAAAATCCTAACAATTATTCTTCACCATTTAAATAATAAATAATACAACACCATATAGATATACATACAAATACATACAAATACATACAAATACATACAAATACATAGAATACATACATATGTATCTACTTTGAAGTATTGTAAGTTAATCAATTTGGCAAATGAGTGGTCTCACATTGAAAAAAGTGTCCCCCTGATTGAAGGTCTTCGAATGATCTTTAACTATTTAAGTTGAAACTTTCTCACACTTGCCAAGGTTACTCTTAATATACATATGCATATATAAATATATATATATGTATTTATTAGTATACTCATATATAACGTAATGTGCCAGTTGAATGTGAATTAAATTCACCGTATTATGTTTCATTTCAATTACAACGATGGCATATTATAATCTAGGATGAAATCATCGGTGTGTCTCAATGATGAAAGGCCATTGAACGAATGGCGCTTACGTATTACACACACACACACACACACACACATATATATATATATATATACATACATAAATACATACGTGTATTAAAAAACACGTGGGTGTAGATTTCAACAGACTGAATTGTAAATATATACAAAATACAAATAATAAGTGATAAATACGAGAAATGGAATTTTAAGAAAAAAAAAAAAGGAAAAAAAAAGACAAAAAGCGATAATAAAATATACAATTTGATTATAAATTAGGAGACAATATTTAAATAAGAATAAATTTTGAAAAAATTATCTTCAATGACCTTCGTCATTCCCCCTCAGCCCCCCCTTAGAAAGACTATTAATCTTTTTTTACACGTGTCTCATACGATTTAGGAAATTCGAAACGATTATTAGGATAATAATTCAATCCAACTGGAAGTTTATTTCATCTTTTCTTTTTTTTTTTTTTTGGTTCTTTTCTTTGTTTTTTTTTTGTTTTTTTGTTTTATATCTATTATATTATATTATATTTAATATTATATAGTTTTTTATTTTGTACATTTTTTTATATTATATTATATTTAATATCATATATTTTTTATATTATATTATATTTTATATTATATATTTTTTGTATTTTGTATATTTTTTCATATTACATATTTTTTATATTATATTGTATTTTATATTATATATTTTGTTTTATTTTGTATATTTTTTATATTGTATTATATTTTATATTATATATTTTTTATTTTGATATCAGAAATAAATATACGTTCTTTTAAATATTTGAAAATTTAAACAACATTTTAAATAATAATACTTAAAGTTTCACGTTTGCTTTTTTGTTCTTGTTTTTCTGTAACTAGTTTTTAAAAAATATTAATTACGTACGTAATTTAATTTGATATTTTTAATTTTTGTATTACCCTACAGAATACTGAACATATCAAATTTATAAATAATATTAATAATTAATTAATTGAATCAAAAAATGCAATAATTATATTGAAATAATCTTAAGGATGATCAATATATATATATATATCATATCAAATTTTTGATCGTAACATACGAAACAAGTGTATAATTCATAATCAATCTTATCGATAAGATTGTACAAAAATAATAATAATAATAATAATAATAATAATAATAATAATAATAATAATAATAATAATAATAATAATAATAACAATAATAATTACATAATATCTTACACAAGTATAGTACTCGTTTTACAAAGATATATTAACAATTACATAAACGATAATATTATTTATCCTAAAAAGACATATATTTAACATTTAAATTTGAATATTTTCGATCACATTTATCAAACAAACAAAAATGTGCAATAATAATAAAAATTTGTTTAAAAAAAGTTAATCATTCGTTAACAGAAATATTATTATTAATATTATTATTACAGCTGTAATAATTATTTGACAAGATTCAATACAAATTCTTTTCACAATTGTTAATAAAAAATATGTTTCTTGTATTATCTTGAAAAATTGGTCAAAAAATAAATCAAATGAAAACTGGAAGGAAGATTTTGCAGGAAAAACAACGCGCGCGCGCGCGCGTGTGTGTGTGTGTGTGTGTGTGTGTGCGCGCGCGCGCAAGATGTTAAAATAAACAAATTTGATTCAATCGTTATAAAAATAAAATACCAGATTATTATTAACCTATTTACAGTGGAATTTCCTTTTCAATTATGTAACTTTTTTTATTATTTATTTATTATTTTTTATATATTTATTTGTTTATTTATTATTTATGCTTAAAATAAATGAAAGGACTATGAAATATATATTCTTTCATTTATTTATATATAAAGTACGTAAAATTTCGTAAAATACGTGAAATACGATTGACATATTTATACGTCCCACCCGATTAAACAGATTAAAAATCTTTCTTACGCAAATCTTTGATCACATCTTGTAATATTAGAATAATTTGTCTCTATTCTAACTGTACTTTAACTAACAAACAACAAAAACAAGATTTGAAGAAGGGGAACACGTTTTGAACGAGGCCAAAAAAAGCCTACGACGAATACGAAAATGACGACAATGCCAAAGTAGAAAATCAAACGTGTTTTGAACATCGTTTATGTATGTGTTAGGTCGTTCACACGTTTTAGTATTTATTATATGTATGTGTTTTTCTGTGCGAAAACGAAGAATATAATTAAAAGAAAGTAGTACAATGACGATGATAATAATAATCATCATGATCATCATATCGAAGGTTTTTTAATCGAGGACAAATGGAGTCAAGGTAAAAAAAAAAAAGGCAAAGAAAAAAGATTTTTATTAATGCCATTTCGCAAAACGATTTCTTTTTTTTCTATCGAATCGAAAAATAACCTTGGATTAAATTTTTGTTTTTCTTCTTTTCAACGTAACACAAATCATCAATTGAAAAAGGGAATAACACGAAAAAACATTATGAGCAAAAATAATATATATATAAAATATAATAAAAAAAAATAATAAAATATTAATACAAAAAAAAATATATTAATATAATATCACGAATTGAATATGAACAAAAAATATATATATATAACAATCTTATATAATTTTTATATATTTTTTTCAATATAAAAATAAATAAAATACGCAAAATAATTATATTTAAAAAAAAGGTAAATACAATAAAAAAACATAAATATAATAAAATATTAATAAAAAAACAAATTTATTATATATTTTTTTCTATATTTTATTAATATAAAAAAAATATATAAATATAATAATATATTAATATAACAAAAAATTATAAAATATAATAAAAATAAATAAAATACGATAATATAATTATATTTAAAAAAAATATAAATATAATAGAAAACATAAATATATAAAAAAAATAATAAAAAAAAGTGTATATCTATATATAGAACTTTATATTTCAGAAGTTGAATTGATTTTTTCAATTCACAAAATATAAGAAATAATAAATTACATATTATTATTATTATTATTATTATTATTATTATTATTATATTCTTGATCACGATCTTTCTTTCTTTCTTTCATTCTTTGATCTTCTGATCTGATCTGATCTGATCTTTTTAATACTGGACTTATTTCTTTTTTTTTCTTTCTTTTTATTATTAAACATATACACACAACTTTCTAAATAAACACGACAAACATATATATATATATATATATATAGATAAAAAGTAAAAAAGCCGGAAAACGAGTATATGAATCGTAAATAAAAAAAAAACAAATTTCGAAGGTAAATATTGGCAATGCCTTTTGTGTTCAAGGATAATAAATTAATCATTTAACCCACCACCACAACCCCAAACACCTCCCTGTTCAAGGAATTAAATCGACAAAAGAAATTCGTTCGGTTATTCACCGTTAGTTTTTTTTTTTTTTTTTTTTTTTTTTTTATTAAAACCACAAACCACGAATCACATTGGTCTGTTCTCAACTTTCATCATTGTGGTATATGTTTGGTTTGATCTTGAAACTGACCGTCATAATATAATATTATATTAAAATTATATTATATATATATATATATATATATATATATGTGTGTGTGTGTGTGTGTATTATCATAATCAAAGTTTACAAAAGACAATAATCGTATAATCTTAATTAGAAAGATTAGAATATTTCATATCGTTTGATAATTCGATAAATAAATAAAAGTATGAAGTACGAATAGTAAACAAATTACTATTAATTCGTTTAACTAACACATACATACATACATACACACATACATACATACGTACACATATTATTATCTTTATCATGATTTTAATCCTCTTTCGCGAAATTATTATAAAATATGTTTTATTATCATTTTATTATAGTATAGTTCTTTTTATCTATCTCTATCTCATTTTTTTTCTTTTTTTTTTTGCTCTCTCATGTCAATGGAATATCTCACTAATATGTGAAATAAATAAAGAAAGAAAAAGTGTATACACACGTAGACACTCAATATTGATAAGAAGAAGTTAACTCGTTAAGTGTAATTAAACGATAAATTGTTATCCGATACATCAAATTACTGTCATGGCATTTTATACATGACGATGTATCATTCAACGAAATATAAATGATCACCGATAAGAAACACAACCTTTCTTAACAGACTGTTACGGTACTCTTTATATATATTTTTTATATACATCATCTTTAAATGCACATATCTTTTTTTACATTTTTTTCTTTTTATTTTTTATCTGACATCCTACTGTTTTAGTAAGGTAAAAAATTTCATAAATGATTTATACGTGAGTTTGTATTAAAAACATAAATTGAAATCAAAAAACGTGATTGTACGTTTTAATAAAATAAAATAAAATAAAATTTAATCAAATCAAATCAAATCATATTTAAAAATAAAAAGTATTTTATAAAATTAAAATGACAATATGTTAAAATATATATTTTAAATTATTAAATTTTATTACATAATATATATTTTATAATATATAATAATTTTAATTTATAATATTATATATATATATATATATATATATATAAATTTATTTTGAAATATATATTTTACCATATTATATAAAATAATATATTAAAATAACAATTAGCAACTATATAAGTATTAGACAATTATTAATATTATTATTATTATTATTATTATTATTATTATTATTATTATTATTATTCTAATTATTTGATAAATTACTCAAATAAATTATTAATAAAACCAATATCCTAACAAACATTTTTATTCGCACAATAACCCCCTTCTACCCCATATAATGATAATAATCAGTCAATTTTGAATTATCATCGAGACAATAATAATATGTATAATTATTATGCAAATATTATGTTTTTGAATAATAATAATAATAATAATAATAATAATAATAATAATAATATTAATAATAATAACGCAAACTACGTATAGTAGAAGATAATTATTTTCTTTTCTTTCTTTTTTCCTTTTTTTCATAATCGTAGGCGTGCGCACGCATCCGCGTGCACGCGCACGCGCATGCGCACACAAGACGCGTGCTGAGTTATCTTTACGTGTCTATAAATTCGCAATCATTAGCGTGATTTAATACTACACTAGCTAGAGTAGTTATCCTTGGAAGACCTTTTATCGTAATACAAAAAATTTTTCTTTAATTAATTCATACCTTAACCCCACTCGAACCCCTCCCCTCATCCCCCATCCAATATATTAGGTCATACCAAAAGTTTCTTTCAAATTTTCGGTTTAGTTTCTTTTTCATTTTATTTTTATTTTTATTCTTTTCTTTTAGCAAATTTTACATGAACGAGACATTTGTTATTTTTTTTATCTTTTTTTTTACTGATATGAATAATACAGGAAAATATAATAATAATTATTATTATTATTATATAAATAATAAATAATAATAAATATTATTATTATTATTATTATTATTATTATTATTATTATTATTATTATTATTGTTATTATACAGAATGGAACGTGTAAAGTATTTAAAAATTATTTATATATAATTAATAATTAATTATTAATTATTAAAGATGCTATAACATTTTTAAAATATATATATACATATATATTTATATAATATATTATTATATTAATATAATATATTACTATATTATATATACAATTTAATATATAATATAATATATAATATTACTATATTATTTAATATAATAAATAAATAATATAATAATAATATAATACTAATAGTATATAATTAATAATAATAATAATAATAATAATAATAATAATAATAATAATAATTATATAATAAATAAAAATAATTATATTAATTATATTAAATAAAATAATTAAAAAATATATATATAAATTATTATAATTATATTTAAAAAATAAATATAATTATAATAATTATATAATATAATAATAATAATAATAATAATTATTATTATTATTATTATTATTGTTATTATTATTATTATTATTATTACTTTATTATTATTATTATTATTATTATTATTATTATTATTATTATTATTATTATTATTATTATTATTATTATTATTATTTTATTATTATTATAATAATGATGATGATAATTTATAATTTTTCGTTCAAGTATCGCATGATGTTTTTCCACTATATCAAAATTCAAAAAAGTTCTTTCAAACGATTAGTTAAATGTAATAAGAATTTGGTCAGACAAGAGTTTTCTTATCTCTCAAACAGTAAAACACAGAGTAAAACTTCCTCGTCTTATGTCAAAACGGAAAACGAATGTTTTATTCAATGAAATTGAGTGTGTTAGAAAAAGAACAACAGAATTCAAAAATCAAATTGTGTTAATAATTATTTTTTTACACGCGTATGAATTATCGTAGGAAAATATCTTTCATTATGAATATAAGAAAAAAATATAAATAAAATAAATTGTGAAATTCATTAGCGTGCAATATTACGTAAAAATGAAAAGAAAAAGTTGTTCGAATAATAATCATCATCTTATCAGTGCACGAACAAATAATAATCCTTGTTTTTTTTATTTATTATATATATACATACATACATACATACATATATATATATATATATATTTTTTTTTTAATAGCCAATAATATCGTTTCATCATACTTCATAAATCCAATTCTATCGATGTTCATTTCAATGAACGTTCGGAATCTTTGAACGAGCGCCAAATTAATTTAAAAAAAAAAAAAGAAAAAAACAATTAAAATTCTTTGTCAAAAACATGTTTGTTGTTATTTCCATTTCTAACATAAATAATAAATAATTTCATATTTTCTTTTTCAATATTTTAAAACCACAAACATCAATAAATACAATGGACAATAAAAAAAAAACATAAAAAACAGGAGTGGGGTGATTTTTTTGTTAAAAAAAAGAATGTAATCATTTTACCTTTGTTTATTTTTCTGTTTTAATTCTCAATCCAAGTTTTTGTTCAATGAATAATATAATAACCGGTAACCCATGGATATCGGCAAGATATTGTCCTCGTCCGCCGTCGTTACTCGTAAAACCACGTATCACGCGTTTGGATGTTTCCGTGAGACTGAACCAAAGTAATAAACGAACGCACAGCTGATGCGCAAACCGTACACCACTATACTTACAATTAGCCCGCCTTACTTTCTTATTCGTGCACCTTCGCAACTGCTCGAGTTTCCGATTCAGTTTCTTGGCATCATCGAGAGTGGTAAGACAGGTCGATGTGCACCACCAACAGCAACATCAGCAATAGACGACGATTCTCCTGTGAACGAATAAAGAAAGAAAAACATTGTTTTGCCATTCTCCTTAGTCCGTGAATCCTTCCCCCACTCCTTCACACTCCTAAAAAAAAAAAATCAAATTAATTACTCTTTTTTTTTCAATTATATTTATCTAATCCTACATTGTTTATACTTTTCAATTATTTTTAACAAGTTTGTAATTAATATTTGTACAATTATAATGACGATAATTTACAATAAATTATATTACATCAAAAAAATAGAAAAGTCAAAATCAAAAGAATATTTGTTGCAAAAAGTAGAAAGATAATGAAAATAAAAATAGAGTTAATTGGTTCAATTAAAACTCGATACATGACGTAAATATTATCGACACAATTCATAACGATTGGTATCTCTATGAAAATTTTCCATTAATACGAAATCTTAAACTGATTCATACTTTTTTAATAGATTACACGTCGAATATCTAATGACCAACGTTTACAAAAGAATAAACTACTTGTTTACATTAATCACATTTGTTATCTGACACGAATTATATTTATGACATATATATTCTAGTATTATGAATTTAATCTAACATCGAATAATTATAATATTTACTTCTCCATTATCATTTAGTTTTATCAATTTTATTTTCTTTCTCCCCTCTCGATATGATAAATAAAAATTATTTCATCCTTGATATCATCTGTCCACTGTGATGACATCATCGGCTGTATTCATCCCCACACAATATGATGCATCCCTGATGTTCCTAAAATTAATATCATTCAATTATTTAAATAAACTCTTGAATTATTTATTTTACAAAAATTTCTTCATTTTACCTTGGAATAAAATTAACGAGATCCAATTTTATTTACCGTTTCTTTTTCTTTTATTCAAATATATATTTTACGTTTGATTAATTTCATTTAATTCGTAAATGTATACACACACGAACACAATGTGTATACATTTTTATTTTCTGTATTATATAAGATTTATGATTAACGTATATGAATTATTAGATTAATAGCAAGAGTTAAATTTTACGGAAGCTACTCGTCGTACAGTTAGGAATAGTTGGCGACAAGACGAGTCTCCGAGAGTGTAAGAATTGATTTTATTTTGTGTGTTTAAAGTCACTATTTAGAGTCGGCTGCCAACATACGTACTTTGGGAATGGAATCTAAAATAGCCAAGCAAGCGTATTGCTCTACCTGGTCAGTGACCGGTAAGTTCTACGGTCTCCGGTAATAATGGAAACAAAGGAACGTTTTTACGAGATTATTCGAATTTTTTTTTCTTTTTTTTCTCTCTAACACAGTAACGAACGATTCTTCTTTCAACATCGTGTTGTTTAGTCATTGATTTGATTAGTAAACGTATAAACTAGTTTTCTTTTTTCTTTTTCTTTTTTTTTAACAAACTCGTATATATCCAATTTAAAATCACGAGAATAGTCATTTAATATTTAAACTATTTGATTACAAACGAATAAATATAATTAAACTAAAAGATATTTATTCTTGATTTCGAATTAAGTTACAGATTCAAAAACTAGATTTGGCAAACGACAAGAGTTATGACGCAAAGTTCGACAAGGTCAAATAGTTTGCATTAAAGAAGAACCATTCTAGCGCATACTTATCTATGTACGTATATTTAAATATGTGTGCGTGTATGTGTGTGTGTGTGTGTGTGAGAGAGAGGCTATATCTAAAAGGATTTGATAGATCTAAATGAAAAACTACAAATATATGATTAGTGGTTTTTTCCTATTTTGATTATTACATGTTTATATAGTATAAAAAATTGAAACGAAATAAAAAGATATTAGAAATGCAAAAGCCTCAAGCGAACTATTTAACATAAAAAATAAATTAGCATAAAGCGTGTTTGTTTACGTGTATATTTGAATATTAGAAAAATGAAATAGTGTTCTTTTAATAACTGGCGGCAAGGGCGACAACGGTGAAACGCATTTCGCTTGGATCACGTGCCATGTATTCTTTACAAACACGAACAGAATCTTCCAATAATGTTTCTCGTGTAGTTGGTCCATGATCGACAGGAGCAGGTTTTCGACCATCTGAAAATGATCAAATGTTTCAACTTATAATTACACACAAATATTTTTATTATTAAAGAGGAAAAACAAATGACATACCTAACTCGTACAACTTATCATTCTTTCGTATAAATGCAACAAAATGATAGTACACTGGACTATCCTCTTCCGGAGCCTATATATGAATATGATACTTTTTAATATAAAAGTATCACGAATTTACAAAAATGAATTTTATATTGACATTTTAACAACACTTGCCTCCGTTTGTCCTTCCTGAGCAGATTCTTTATGAGTATCGATGATACCCTGAGTTTTAATCAAAAGTTCTCCACGTTCAGCAAAAGAAAGATCTTTTGAATCGTCCAAAAACGATTTTAAAAATCCATCCTTTAAATGTATCCTATTAAAACATTGTGATATATATATATATATATATATTTTAATATATTATTAATATATTAAAATATTATTTATTAATATATTAAATATTATATTAATATATTAAATATTTATTAATAATTAATAATACTTATTAATTAATATATAAAATATTATTCACAAATGAATCTATACTTACTCTTCCGTATTATTTGCAACACTATGAATTAATGCAATCGTACCACATGCGTTGGAAATAATTTGTTTCATGTGATAAACCCCATCCGGTCTATCCGTTCCATTATCCTTAGATTTAGTTTCTTCATCCTCTTTGCTTTGTATTTCAGTCTAATAATAAAATGAATGAATAATTTATAATATATCATCTTTAATTGTTATAATAAATAATAATATACCTTAACTGATTCAGGATAAAGCAAAATAACGGCCAAAACTGGTCTTGGAATAACTGCCAATAAATCTGGTTCTAAACCATAGACGTCAGTTATACTCCATTGATCAGGAACACCCAATTTATGCAAAAACTATAATATCATTAAAAGACTATAGAATTATTGTTAGAATAATCAAATATAAATTAATTTCAATTGATAAGAAGATATTCTTCTCTTAAACAAAGTGTCCGTTAGAAAATTTGAAATTATTTAAACACACCCCAACTACTAAACAATAAAATTAGACATATTACCTTTGTCATAACCTGAAATAAACAAAAGAAATATGAATGTCTATTTTCTGCCAAATGTATAATCAAATGTCAAATATATAAAATAATGAATTGTTACCTCGGGATTTGATTCTAATGGTACCCACGCAGCCATTTTGTAATATCACAAGTAACAATTGAATGAACTTTTATGCAATAATATATCAACCGGTTTATAAGACCATTATTTAAGGAATTAAAAATCTATCAAAATTATCTGCTTGACGTTTCAGAGGCGTATAATCGATACGATAATATCGAATGCAAAAACTTCAAATCACGGTTGTGTTTCTGTGTCTAACTTCAGATTATTTTTCTTGCAAATTTGCATAAAAACATATTTCCATTAATGATACTGTCTTATCTTATGTATTATGTTTTGAAATTTTAGTTTTCCATATATATGTCAATCTAATATTAATCTAATGATAAATATTAAATACTTAAATCGATAATTTCAATCGTCAGTAACAGAAAAGTTCCTAGAGTTAAAATATCTTAAATTACTATTTCTTATATTAAAATTTATTTAATAATTATTAATCTATTAATTTAATCGTATCATTTACCTTTCAACTTTTTCTATTATAACAACAAATAATCTTTCTTTTAATTATACCTTTTGACACTTAATAAATTTAACTTTTTCGTAATACAAAATTTCAAATATAGCGGCCAAGTTCCTAGAACCAAATGACGCAGACAGCGACAACTCGTAGCAACGGCTAGAAACACAATCGATAACTTGCAAAGTTTGACATTCTAGGGAATAAAATTTTGACATGAGACGCGCGCAAGTCATTTAGGGACAATTTCGAGATTTTCTATTGTGCAAGTCATTAAAACGTTTACCATACAACCATACATCAAAGTTTAATTTCTATTTCACATTCCTAGATTTAAATACTACAATTGTGGATATGACCCATAAGATTTATAGTAATAAAACAGGTTAAGAAACGTTATATGTCAATACTGTATTGAAGCGGACAACTTAATGGCATAAACCAGTCCAAATTGTAGCCAATTATAATTATATAGTTAAATAAAAATAAAGTCATATGACATACTAATACTAAAGAGAAAATAACAATAATGTTCATACAAAAATCAAAAGTATTTTTGGTAATATTAATATGATAAAATTGATCAAAAGGTAAATTGTCATAAAATGATTAAAAGTCATCTCGATAGATGTCTCGTTTACTTTAAAGTTTATAGGTTGTTAACGTCACCATAAAACTTCTTACGAATATACTGCCACGTAATTTTATTAAGTATTTATTAAAGAAAAAAAATATTTTAACTAATAATTGTTTTCATGTTATTACTCGTTGGAAATCAAGTGATTTGGGAAAATCTTTTATAAAAAAATGGGATCTTCTCATAGCGTTGAAATACCTGGAGGTGGTACAGAAGGTTATCATGTATTAAGGGTAAGACTGGATCTGACAGAAAATGTTCAAAACCCTTCACAAACATTTTTTCAATTATTAATTATCAATTAAAAAGATATTACTTTATAATTTGTAAACAATGTTTTATTTCATTAAGTAGAATTGATAAAAAGAAAATAGATAGTGTATTAATAAGCATAATAATACTTTGAAACTCTACTGTCAGTTAAAATATGTGATACAATTAGGTTCAGGATGACTCTCCTGGACAAAAAGCTGGCTTGGAAGCATTTTTTGATTTTATTGTATCCATTGGAAATACTCGTTTGGTATGTTGATATTTTAAATTAAATTATATGAACAATTCTAATAATAATAATATTCAATGATCTTTCTATTAGGATCAAGATAATCATCTATTAAAAGACCTTCTTAAAGCTAATGTTGATAAAGAAGTGACTATTACCGTATATAGTAGTAAAACACAATCTGTACGTCATACTGTTATTGTACCTAGTATGACATGGGGTGGACAAGGATTTCTTGGTGTTAGTGTACGATTTTGTTCATTTGAGGGTGCTAATGAAAATGTTTGGCATGTGCTTGTAAGTACAAATGAATGATGTGACAAATTGAATGATATTAAATCATTCTTATATTTGAATTAAATTTTATATTTAGGAAGTGCATCCTTCGTCCCCAGCAGAACTTGCTGGTTTACGTCCATTCACAGATTATATCATTGGAGCAGATTCTGTTTTACACGAAAGTGAAGATTTATTTACCTTGATAGAAGCTCATGAGTCTCGACCTTTAAAATTATACGTATATAATACGAAAGATGATTCTTGTAGAGAAGTTACTATTACACCTAACAATACATGGGGTGGTGAAGGAAGGTACTTTAAAAAAGGATATTAATATGAAAATAAATAAGAATTAGGAACTTGCATAAGCATTAAAAAGATATTTTGTTATTGTAGTTTAGGATGTGGAATTGGTTATGGATACTTGCATAGAATACCTATCAGAAATACTCCTGGAACCACTAAGCCACGTAATTCGTCGTATTACCCAACGGTATTGAGTACTGATTTTCTAAATTTATTTAGAAAATCTAATTTATTTAATATATTTCAATTTAATATTAAAGACATTCACACATTTTCTTTTTGTTTGATCTTTTTTAGTCTAACGTAAAAACTACCGTTCCCAATCAAATGCAAACAAATGCAACTACCCCAGTTACAAGCATACCACCTGGATTCTCAATTCCTCCAAATTATATTACGAGTGTTGATAATACTAGTAAAAATGAAACAGTCGTTACGTCGCAAGCTATTTTGCATCCTAATTTATCACAAACAAATCCTGCTGCTGATACTGGAGCTACTACGACTAATCCAACGATTCATCCTTCCTCTAATCAACCTATCGTTACTTCTACATCTAGTAAGCAAATTTATTTAGATATTACTATCATTGAAAATACTTAATTTGTATTCATGATTTTTTAGGTACCGATATTTCTCATTATAAAGATAGTCCAAACATTCCTGGGATGCCAACAAGTCCACCTATTTCATCGTATTCTATGGAAGGAAATGTTCCGATAGGATTAACAACTACACCACATGCAATTACAATGCAAAGTTATAATTTACCGGGTGCACCAAATACTATTTCTTCATTACCTTTCAATGTGAAAGAATCCCAACTCGTGACAACACCTATTTCATTACCAGGAATGCCTCCTATTACCGTTAATGCAACTCTACCACAAAATCCTTCTTTTTATTCCTCTGTTCTTCATCAGAATCCATTACCTACTACTACTCCATCCTCACCTACTTCGGTAACGACACAGTAACAATTATTTCTGATGCTTCAAGTGCAATCTTTATTTGCCCTTTGATAAAATATTCTATATGTAGGTAAAATAAAATAGAATATATTATGCAATATTAAATCAATGCATTAACTATTTGTACGCGAATATAGATCATCAATGTCACAAAGATTGTATCTTTGATAAGAATTATTATGTGTCTCAAATGTCACATCATAATATATATATGAAATATTTAATATTGTACATAAATATTAGCTTAACAAAATTTTTAAAAGAATACGTTTAAATAAAATTAAAAAAAAAAAAAAATTGCATAAAAAAAAATATCGCGCAGTGGATCTAGTGATACGTTATATTATTTATAAAAAATAATATTTGTTCTTTCTCTCTCACACACACACACGTACACACTCCTTAATAATCTAAATATTTACTTATCGCTTTATAATTAAATACGATTTTCATAAATTGACAAAATATGTAATATCGATATTTTTACATAATAGAAATTATTGTTACTTTTATCAACTGATGATAAAAATATAATTACTTTTATCCAACGCATATAATAATAATACTTTTTATATATTTCCCAAAAATTATACTCTGAAAGATTAATTATTTATTTATAAAAATGAAAATTAGAATTTTTCACTGATAACTAAAATGAAATATTTAATATAGAATATGTAATCAATTTAAAATACTAATAGCAAGGATATATCTTATAATATTTTTTAATTTATGAAAACTATTTTTATTATAGTTTATATACATAACATGTTACATAAACATCATTGAATACAACCAAAAGTATGGTTTATCAATGTTCATTAGTTGACATAACTACATTAATACGTATTGTCCAAAGTAGTATTGTATAATTTTTTAAATAATTATTTCGGTATCACCTAATTCTTCATCAGTAGGAAGAATAACTTTAGCAGGGTCTACTACATTCATATCGATGAGTGGAAGACCATGTTCTTCTCTATACCGAATTTGTAAATATGCTTCACGTTGTGCCCAAGAGCCCATTGATTTTAAATCAGGTTTATACATAAGTACATATGAAACACATATCATGCCTATTGTGACAGCAAAGAAAAATGATTCGTGCATTTTACGTTTATCATCCAATTCATCTTCTTCATCAAAACCATAGCTAACCCAAGGTTTCTTTTTTTCAGTAGTAGATTCAACTAAACTTGTAGTACTATCATTTTTTTTAGGTGACGTAGCTATCGAACGACATAACATATTTTGTGATTTTAAAAAATTCATACCACTTCTTCTTAATGTATTTAATGCACTTAATCGACAAATTCCAGCCATTTTATTTAGGTTGTTACTTTAAACTTGAGAGTTGTGATAAATGAAATATGTCGTTGATTATCCAAATATTTTCACCAACTGCAATTGTCAATGTGTAACATTAACGTACAATGGCATCAATTATAATTATAATTCAAATTACATATTTACATTACGTAAAGAATTAATGTATTGGATATATTTTGAAGTTATTTTCAGATTTACTTTGTATTTTTGATATATACAAATTCTTCCTCTGATCTAACAGTACAGTACTGTACGTATTTGAGAGGACCCACGAAAGTGGTACACACTGCTAATGCATATGACATATATAGGTTACTTTTTAAAACGAATTATTTCGAAAATTAATATTAATTACAAAAATCAACAATTCTCATTCAGAAATATTTGTAATTATTTCATAAAAAGAAAAATAAAAAATAAAAAGAGCATTAAAATCTTTAACAATTTTTATTATGTATTACACGTTAAAGATGCGCGCGCAGTTTCAAGTCAAAATCAAATATAATTGGTTATCGTATCTTTGCAAAGACATTCTATTGGTTAGATTTTTATTCGTGCAATCTTATTGAATGAAATAGAAACTCACCGATTCATAGAAATAACACTAACGAGTACCAATTTGAATTCAATCAAAACTTTAGTCGTTATTATAGTTGAATGTATGAATTAAAATAATATAACTATTAGATTTATGTTTATAGTAATTTAAAGTATCATTTGTAATTCATCAATCTAAACAATAATGGATTCTGATTTGGAAGAACTTCAAAATTTGTTGCGTGATATTAATTTTCCATCAAGCATACGTGATCTTAAAAATCCTACAGAGGAATTTGTTATGAATTTAATTGTAACATTTTTAACATGGCTTAAAATTGATGTTGATGTAATTAATAAACCAACTTTTGAACAACAATTAGCAATGTCAAGTATTGAGGATACTGATATTGTAAGCATTATTAATTTACATGTATCAATAAAACAAATATGTGACAGAATATTTATACAAAATTTTTGTATAAGCGACATTACTAGCGGTGGTAAGTACAATTTTATATATTATACTTATTGTATTATTATTGTACTTATTGAATTATTCTAAACAGGTTCTAAAAGGATATGTAAAATTGCAAGATATTTAGCAAATTTTATGGTTTATGTAAGTAATAAAGAAATGGATATCGAAGGTCTTATTAATGAAATACGTGACAAAGTTAAACAGTTGGATGAATTGAATGAAAAAAAGAATAATAGGCAAAAGTTAAGAAATGAAATCAAATTGAACATTTCTAAACAATTATTCTTAAAGGAAAAGGTAATATTCAGTTAGATAAATGTTTTATTAGATAGATAGATATAAAACAAATTAAAATGATAATATAAATGTTTTAGTACAAGAAAGAAATAGAAAAAATGCGTTCACTTATTGAGGACAATGAAACAAAAAAACTTGAATTACAAGAAGAAATATTGAATGCAGAAGAAAAAAGAAAACAAATATTAGAAGAATATAATGCTCATAAAGTTGAAGCTCAAAAGGTACACACACACAAAATAGAATTATATTTTTAATTAATTATAATTAATATTTATATAAATTTTTAGCTCGACCAAACAATAGCAGAATTAAGATTAGAAGTAGTTTCATCTCCGGAAGAATATAATACACGTTTGTGCGATTTAGAAGAACAACGTAAGAAAAAAATTGAAGAGAAAAAAATGATGGAAAAAACATTTTTGACCAAAAATGAATTGGATAAAAGATACGAGAATTTGTTATCATTCGTTCAAAAACAATATGAAAAGATTTCAGAGATAAAGGATATATATGAATATTTACAGTAATGTTTTCTATATCTTTTCGTATTTTATAAAAATTATATTTATTAACATGAATAAAAATTTATTGTATGTATAATTTATAGGAAGAAAAATGTACAAGGTGAAAATATTCGAAAGCAAGTTGATACAATGCAAGTTCTTATTACACAATTAACAGAAAAACACAAAGATCAAGAAAATAATCAAGGATCTACCATCGATGAGATTTACGTTCAAACCAAAGAAAGATTAAACACAGTTCGTGAATTACATTCACAATTGTTAAGGTACTTCAAAAATTTTAAATGCAACATTTTGTTATGGTATATCTTCAATAATTGTAAATATTTTTTTTATAGTAAAAAAAAATTAGCACTAAGTCAATTTGAAGAAAATAAAGGTTTATATAATGACGTATCTATGGATAAAAATAAAATTCAAGATCTTATAAAAAAGGTAGAAGAAGAAACATCTAATTTTACAAAGAATTGTCAAGAACTTTATAATCAGGAAATTCGGACTGTAAGTAAGACTAATGAATTTATTTACAATAAATCAATTTTATGTATATATTTATATATAATATTATTATATTATAACAGGAAGTCAATTTACGGAAACATTTCAACAGTGTTCTTGGGAACAATAATAGTAACTAATAATAAATGTATATATATATAATACTTTAGAATAATTTAAAAAAACATTTAAAAATAGTTTGAAAAAGAATACAAAATTCTTGTTATTCAATTTTTATTTTTCGTTTTAATAGTAGAATGGTTAAACAACAAAATAACAATACAACATTTTTATAAATAAATTACAATACAGTAAAGAACAAAGTTACATAAATTTAAATATATATATATTTAATATTTGATATAATATTCCTAAAAGGGAATTAGTTTATATATATATAAGTAGGTAATGATTGTATATTTCAATATGTTTTTATATATTGTAACACGGTACGCTACAATATAATTTTAATATAATAATAGAATAAAATAAATATAAAAATAAAGAAATACATTTCTATAAAAATTACATAGTTCCAAGAAATTATTAGAGAACATAAAAACAAAGTAACATAAAGATAATATAGTAGAAGTCATATATGAATAAAGTTAAACTATAAACAAAACTGAGAATATTTATATATTATATAAGAGATATAATTGGTGTGTAAAAAGAGGGAGATAATTTTATCTACCTAATAAAGAAACAAAAAGGAAATTGTAAGTTTTGTTGGTTCATTTCATATTCTACACGAATCTTGTATCACGTTAACACTTAGAGCAATGAATTAATTTAAGTGAAGCTTTTTCAATACTTCTGAATAAATCATTAACCTAGAGTTTAAAAATACCATTAACGTTATGTGATTTATATTATGTATATTATATACAATTGTGTATACATATTAACATTTACATCTCTCTCTCTCTCTCTCTCTCTCTCTCTCTCTCTCTCTCTCTCTCTCTCTCTCTCTCTCTCTCTCTTTCTATTACTATAATTCGTTTAATTAAGAAAATTTGATAATTATTAACACGAATGAGAATTAATATATATATATTATTATATTAATTATATATATGAATCATCATTTTGTTCGATAACTCTGTTTGTACTTATATGTCAATAAGAGTTATTAATTATATATTTTATACATATATTCAATAAGTGCATTGCTGTATTCAGTACTACGTTTTTCAACATGATTACTAAATTATGTACAAATTATTTGTCATGTGCAAATACATTTTTGTTTTCATATATAATGCATTGTACAAGAAAGTATATATTATATATATGTACGTATTTGATTAGACAGACTTTCGTGAAAAAAAAATGAGAATTTATGTTTAATAATATCTTTATATAGAATATTATTATATTATAAAATGAATATAATCAATTCTCCCCGTTTAACGATTGTTTGTACAAGTTTGACTGACACAAACATCTTAAACATATATAATTATAATTTTAGGATTATTTTTTGTTTTACATACAGCTTCTACTATTTTTCATTGACCATTAATTTGTGTCTGTTGCAATAATAAATTATTATCAACAGTTTTACAATATTTAAATTGCTCAATTCTTAAAATATTAGTTCTTGTTCTCATAGGTAACATCATTATGTGAAATATTAAAGTGCATAACATTAAACAATATAATAACAGATCAAAATGAAGAAATATAACTGAGATTTGGATGATCAATGTTTTTCTACACTATTTCAAATGGCAGTGATATGGATAACTCAGATATTATTTTTCATTTGTTTAAATAAAATAATATCAATATATATTATGTGTATAATATAATTTCAATATGATGATCTTTATGAATTAATATTAATTAGGCTTTAAGACATACAGAGACACATTTATGAGAGAAGTATAGAAATATACATCTTTTCAAATTTATTATACTCAATAGTTTTTTGTTTGAGAATAATCTTCTTATTATATAGTGTTCTTTTTTTTTAATTCCTAAGCATTACAATGAAATTGTTCAAATATTTATTGCTAGTTTATATTAACCAGTTAAGTGTGGCGATCTGTGCGCAAAGTGCGCTCTAGTGTGTGTCGCGATAATCAAGCGATGACGGATATAGTCGTCGTCAAACACAGAGTAAGTGGCGTTGTTAAAATATTGGATAGTCAAAAAGACGACTTTATTTTAGAAAATGAACAATTTTGTTAGTAATGTACACACACAGTTTCTTAATATGCACATATATTTATACATAATAAACGGAAAAATTAGAGAAAAAAATCGAATATTTATAGAAGTTAAAAATTTATTCTTGACTTTTTTTTTTTTGACCTCTAAACATTTTAAACATATTAAAATTTACGAATATATTTTAGTTTTACGCCAATATTACAATTTAAACATCAAATTGTAACAAACTTTTACGTATGACGGATATAGACGTCATAATACAAAATTTTGCCATACACATCTTCATGACGGATATAGTCGTCAAACACACTTAACTGGTTAAAGTTAATTTATGTATGTAAGATGTGTGATGAAATCCTTTGACTGTTCTTTTTGTCTTTTTTTTTTCATAACACGTACAAAATGAAATAGTATTTCGTCTTAGTTTCTCTTAGTAAATATAAATACAGTTTCTCAAATACATGTAAAAGTAAATGAAAAAATAGTAGTAGTGGTTTACCAATTTTTTTTTGTCAATAATATATTTACATATATTTATCTAAATTTGTTGTTAATGATGTACCATCATATCCATACATAATATATATTTTTATCATTATTTTTGATGTTGGATATTTTTGTACATGTGTTTTCAAATGCAAAGAAAAATAAATATATATATATATATATATATATATATTATACATAAATTAAGTAGAAATATTATCATTTATATATGTATATATAAAAAAAAATTACTACAAAATAGTTAATTAAATTCTAATTGTTTTTTTCTTTTTTTTGTGTGTAAACTATAACAATTTATATATATATATATATATATGTTATCTTATTTTATGTGATTTTAATATTGTGTGTTTTTTTTTCCAAAATATTTGTATTAGCAGGAAACTCTATCCTAAATAAGTGACTTTTTTTTAATTTTTTTTTTGGTATTTGTTTTTAATTCTTATCCAATAATATACAGTATTTGTTGACCAATAAGATAGAACAAGAATTGTATGGCAGAATGTAACTTCCATGTAATATTGCCAACTTTTTTTAGTTGAATCAAGCATTTAATAATTGATTTCATTAAACTTTTACTTTATTATCTTTATCTTCCTGTCGAATTTGAAAAATATTTATCAATTGCAAAATCCCATCATATCATATCCAAGTGATTTTTACGGTTTTATGAGTCAAATTATTTCATAGTAAATATACTATTATAACTCGTTAACAACAATATATTTTCATATGATAATACATTTTTTTTCGTTAGATTTAATTAATAACATAATGCAGCATATACAGTCTTTATCAGGGGGCAAAAGTTCTAAGCCCAAAACTAAAACCCTTTAAGTGTTTTCATATCCAATTACAAAATTTAATTAAAAAACAACATATTTTCTTTTTTGTACAACACTTAAAGAGTTAAAGCACTTATTTTGTGTTGTTGTGTGTGTGTGTGTCTTTTTTTGTTATTTTCAATTTTAATTTTTTTGATTGAAAAAAAAAGAATTACTAATAATTAATGAAATAATCAAAGAAAAAAAATTTTGATTCATTTTTATAAATACAAAATAGCAATGACGTAATTACATACAAAGCCAAAAATACACCAAGTAGTTTTTTTAACAGTTCCAAATTATACAGAATTCTACTGCAGTAATGTTATTTTTTTTATATACGAATAACTTAAATAATTGTTACATTTGTTTATTCGATTGTTTAATCATTTATTCACATTAAATCTTATATCAATTTCAATATTGTCTCGAATCAATGATTAAAATAAATTCAAAAGTAATTAAAACTGAGTAATCAAAAGTTAATGAATTAAAAACTAAATCATTAATATAACTTATGATATGTTAACTTGTTTTAAATATTGTAATATTATTAACAATTGATAATGAAATACTTTGATTTTTATCAAGACAATTTTTCTATTAAAATATTACATGCATAAAATTCAATGCATATTTATAAAAATGATAAGAAAGCAGAAAAAATGATCAATTTAAATCGTATATATTAATAAGTACTACAATTCATTATAAACTAAATAATCATTTAAATAAATAAAATAGGTTTTCTCTCTTTCTTTTTTTTTTCAGAAAAAAAATAGAATCTTAATAATTGCCTATTTTAACAATTTAATCTAATAACTTAATAATAAAATGCAATAACATTTTGAGCATTTAATACTCAAATAGTATTCTAATTATAACTTGTGTGTAAATCATTATAATATATTGCTTAGATGAATATTTATTTTTCTTACTATTATTATCTATATATATAAATATATATACGTAGGTTGAAACTTAAATAATGGCAACTATTTATTCACAACTGATACAAAAGAGTTACATGTTTGCACCTGTTACTGTCCTTCAAAGTAGTCACCAGCGTTAGCAGATCCTGTTCTGTTGATAGTGCTAATGGAGCGGTTTACTGCCATGTCTAATCCAGTGTTACGATACGGCGTGAAAAAGCCTCTCATTTGCGCTCATAGCGCTCCAAGTACGTCTGAGCAGCATCGTAACTCATCCATTTCTACATTTTCGTCAATTCATGCGGAACCCATCATGGCATTCGCTTCACAACTGTTCCAGAGATTCGACAGGCAGTAGATCACTCCATTTGCACCATCAACAAAGCAGGCTTTGCTAACAGTATACTAAACCTTTTAAATCGCTAGCAACAGGTTCTACACAATGCTGGTGACTACTTTAAAAGACAGTAACAGGAGCAAACATGTAACTGTTTTGTATCGGTTGTGAATAAATAGTTGCTACTATTTAAGTTCCAACCTACGTATATAAAAAAAAAAATAACACAAGAGTACAGATATTTTTTATTAAAAAATATAAATTTTGGGTTTAGCGATTTAACATTACTGGACATTAGAATATCTTACTGTATAAATAATGCTTTTGACTTTTTAAATTATTCTATGCAAGTTCAACATATGTCATATATAAATTAAGTAAATAATAATATTAATGAGAGAAAACATTAAAAAGCATAAGAAGAGAAGCAAATAGAACATATTATAATAACATTATATATAGAAAACAAATATTATACGTATGTTACACAATGTGACAAAGTTTTTATCAAGATTATTTTTAACAAAAAGAAAATACAACATTAATTCAATTGTTCCCTTCCCCATTTGTAAACTAATTGTATAGAGATCAATGAAGTAGTGGGCTGTTTTCTTCTAATAAGAAATCCAATTGAACTTGTGCATATTACAAATCTCTGTAGTACCTTTTGTTATTTATTGAAATCTTTCACTTATATATTC
This sequence comes from Polistes dominula, assembly GCF_049000335.1. NCBI lineage: Eukaryota > Metazoa > Arthropoda > Insecta > Hymenoptera > Vespidae > Polistes > Polistes dominula. The sequence continues at coordinate 6,157,282 of NW_028300899.1, forward strand.
TCTCACAGATATTTAATTCTTGTGTAGTATTAATACTAATAAAGAAATAGTTTATAGTAGTAGTAGTAGTAGTAGCACACACACATTATTAATGTGGATGGTATTTCTATATATATATATGTATATATATACAAGGGATAGTTAAAAGTGTTCACAGTAGTTTATAGCCCACTACTATCTCTCTTGAGTTGACTTTTTGTAATATTGATTGTTTCTTTTATTTATCTTGTTTAAACTGAGCTAACCTGAATTGAAGAAGTCAATGATTCTGATTCATTATGCGCCCTTAAGTTGATAGGAGCTTCTATATTAATATTGTTGTCGCCAGTGTCCCCACTTAATCCAAGTCGTTCTCCATCCATTAAAGAAACACTTTCTGTTCCAAATGAATTATTTTCTACACTATTATTCTTCTTTCTGTTCATACAACCATTAATACTTATGTCAACTTCTGATTGTTCACTGTTGTTTAACATAGAACTACTTCCTTTAATATTTTCTTTCGATGTATTTTGCGATCCAAGTCTCTTTTCCTTATCGGACATTGAATTAAGAGGATTTTTAGTTGCTTTACCATCCCTTTCTTTAGGCTTCTTTCCAAGTACTGGAAAATTAGTCATTTTTGACGAAATTTTCTGATCCTTTCCTTGTCGCATTGAGCCAGCACGATTTGGTTCTATTGATTCTTGTTCTTCAGTGATAGAAACCAAATTACCTTTCCCTTCTCCACCAGAATCTTCCTTTACAACTTGAATCGGTATATCATCTGTGAAATAAATACAAATACAAATTTTGTATTAAATTTTGAACATACTATTGATTGATTTAATCATTCTGTTCAATTTGAACTAATCAATGATATTTGACATCATTTATATTTAATAAAATAATATTTTAAAGCACCATGTATACATAAGGTATTTAATATAATAATAATAATAATAATAATAATAATAATAATAATAATAATAATAATAATAATAATAATAATAATAATAATAATAATAATAAATATATATATATATAAATAAACTTTTAAAGCAAAATTTGTGAATAAATAAGCAAATGAGAAGAAAAATATATAACTGAATTTGTGTAGTTTTAATCTATGTATATATATACCAAATGGTTTAGGTGCATTAAACTAAATATATATTGCATTATGCATGCAGTTTTTTGGGCACACATAATATGTGCTTTGTATGTACTTGTATTCCACATCACTTGATGGTGGGATAATATTTCTGAAATAGTCATAATCTATATATATATAATTGCATAAGTTATTGATCATAGAAGTGGTTAATAGTGCTCGTATTAAATCAAATATTGTAATCGCGTGATTGGTGAAGAACTTTGGCAAAGATTAAGTGATCCTAGATTGCAACGACTTTATATTGAATACCATGTATTTGTTGATAATGCAATGGTAGTAGCAAAAGTGCCTGTTGTTGTACTGCTTCCTGTATACAAACTTTCCGATGATTCTTGAATAGCCTCTCCTAAAGCTTGTTCTTCTAATACACTATATAAATGTGTACTGGTATTTAATCTATTTTCATTATAAACCGAATCGTATATTTCTGTTGTATCTTTCCATTGTCTTTGTTTTATAATACCATCTTCAATACTATTATCACCAACAACTTTTCGTTGGTTTTCTTTATTCTTTTTATAAGGTGATCTGTTTGGTGAGTTTTGATTGCTGCACGTGCTCCCTCGTCTGGAACTTTCCAGAGAGGTGGAAGAATGAGTTTTGCCAATATCATCCTCATCGAGAGAATTGGAAAAAGCATGCTTCCAAAGCCAACTACGACGTTTATTACTTCCAGACGATGTTGGTTGTTGATGCTTCTCAACTTCAGTACTGTGTAACTCATCCGCAAACAATTTTTCATCCAGATCATCTAATGACACATGTGTGTAACAAATGCACATTCATTGAATTTACTTGTTTTTTTATGTATATATATATAGAAAATAGAAACATTGTTATAAGTTTAATTACGGTATGATCAGAGATTCGTAATTGTGTATTTGATGTAAAAAAAAAATTACTTGCTCAACATAGTAGAAGTAACAGAGAATTATTAACTTATTCAATGTTTATAACATTGAATTATTTTTTAGAAACGTTTATGTGCACCTTTTTTTCTGCATCGTATATTACACTTCTATTTACACATATATTTACGTTTCTAAATTTAATATTTACATTTGTATTTGTTGTATAGTAATATATTCTATGAAAATGTTAGTTTATATGTATTTTTTGTAACTATTGTATTTTATACTTCCCTTATTTGTTTAATTAAAGTACAATGTATTTTCAATTATACATCATTTTTTAAAATAAGATAAAGACACAATTATTATCTTATATTATTTCTTTTTACAAGGTGATGTAAAGATAATTGAAAATATACTGTAACAATCTGTGTAAAATATTATTATTTAAAAAAATCATATATTCATTCCATATTTATATATGAAATGTTACAATATTTTGTCATATGTTTCATTTCTTTTTGTTTTTGTTTTGTTTTAATAGTACAAAGCAATACAAAGCAAAAGAATTGTATATTTGTAGACTTATAAACAATTTAACGATACCAACGTATGAAAAGAAAATATATATTATTTCTGTTAAATACATACCTGGTAATTTTTTAGTGCGGAAAGATGCATTTGTAATCATAGATTTGGATATTGTTGGAGTTGCAGTTACAGAAGACAATGCAACACAAATACCAATTGATCCATCACTCGATTGACCTAAAATTACAAAAATCATATTAATCAAAATATGTAGAAGAAATAATATATTTTTATTGTAAATCAAATATTTACCAGATGGTCCAGAATTAGCTGAATTTCGTATGGCATTTGTAACCAACATTACATCAGGATACATTTCATAACACGCTCTGTTGTGTATATCCTCCACAGCTTGACTTGCTATATACCAACAATCATTGTACCTAATAACACATAAATATTTGATAATTAATAATTGTTTACACGTTAAGTAATAGAAGAATTTAATAAGTATCATACATACATTGCAAAATATACCGCTTGAAGAAATTCAAGAAGAAATTGAGTTGAAACTGGTATGCGTGGTAAAAGTCTTGGAACAAAACTAGATTCGCTGCCATATGAAGATCGTTGATGGTGTCCAGGTTTTGTAAAACCTTGAGTAACAAGCCTGTATTAACAACATACAGTTGATGATTAATTATTTCATAATAAAACCTTCATAACAGCTCCAATGAAACAATACTCAAGCTGATAGTTACTTTAGATTTAGAATCTTATTAATCAAGCTTACTTTGTTGCAACTTTGCACAATTGCTCCAAAGCAAACTTATTTATATAACCCAGTTGTTGGTTGTAAATAAAAAGTAGAGCGGTCATCACTTTCAATCTATTTTGAGCATTCAGTGTTTCTACTTGACGTAAAGGGCCCCAACTAACAAGTTTTGTATTGCATTCTTCGAAACGACGTACTGCACTTTCGGTTAAGGATGCTGGTGTCAAACTTGCAGGCTACTCAACATAAAATTTATATATAAATATAAGATATTATTACTATATATTAAGTTACCATTAATTTATATATATACAGTAGGTTGGAACTTAAATAGTGGCAACTATTTATTCACAACCGATACAAAAGAGTTACATGTTTGCACTTGTTACTGTCCTTCAAAGTAGTCACCAGCGTTGTGTACAACCCGTTGCTAGCGTTAGCAGAGCCTGTTTTGTTGATGGTACGAATGGAGCGGTCTACTGCCTATCGAATCTCTGGAACAGTTTTGAAGCGAATGCCATGATGGATTCCGCATGAATTGACGGAAATGCAGAAATGGATGCGTTACGACGCTGCTCAGACGCACTTAGAGCGCTATGAGCGCAAATGAGAGGCTTTCTTACTCCGTATCGTAACACTGGATGAGACATGGCAGTAGACCGCTTCATTCGCACGATCAACAGAACAGGCTCTGCTAACGGTATACTATGCCTTCTACATGGCTGGCAACGGGTTCTACACAATGCTGGTAACTACTTTGAAGGACAGTAACAGGTGCAAACATGTAACTCTTTTGTATCGGTTGTGAATAAATAGTTGCCACTATTTAAGTTCCAACCTACGTATATATCATTTTTTTTGTAATTTATCTGCAATAACTGTATTTCATGTTATTTTTTTTAATAATCAAAAATTTGGTATTCAGATATTAATATACAATATATTTTTTAAAATACAATAAAATTTGTATACCTCGTGATATATAGATAACATAGCGAGAGATGGTAATCGAAAAGAAACTGCCTTTTGTTGTCCAGATTTATCCACTACTTCAAGATTATATAATCCAATTAGAAGAGTTTCAACTGTACGGCAATTCTATTAAATATAGCAATCAAATAATTAGGAAAGATAACAGAATAACATAATGTTTCTATATACCTAATTAATTATTTAATTATATAGACATATGTAATAAAAATAAATATATATATATTATTTTCTAAATAAGCAAATATCAATCACAATTATTCATAATAGTACTAGCATAATAATTAATAATACATATTTATATTCTCACACAAGTTTTGAATGGTACAATTAAGATGTCACATGTCATATCTTATATGCATATTTTGAATGCAAATTACACCTGATCTACATTATGTAACACTCTTTTTCTTACATCCTATGTTTGTACTTTGAACGTATACAAAAAAAATGTAGAAACAAAAAAAAAACACAAAGAAGCATTGACAGTTGTACGCATAATATAATGGAAAAATAATAAATTATAACTAAAAAGATAATTTATTAATGTAATATTTATTACCTTGATATCGCCATGTGCAGCAGAATTTAAATAAATAAATATCAGCGTAGGTAAAAATTGCAAAGTAAATCTTCTGAGTTCTATCTCTTGAGAACGATAGAAATCAAATAGTTGATTACAAACCGTATCTACAAGCTGAAATAAAGAGAATAAATAAGACAATTATAAAAATGATAATAATAATTATAAATGTATTAATTTATAATTGAAAATAATAAAAATACCTGGCTATATTTGCTACGCTCTTCGAGCAATACGTAAAGTGCTCTAACTATCTCATTATCTTGTGATAATGTATTAGCAAAGGTATGAAGTTTAGATGGTGATATATCTCCACAATCTGCCAACCATTCATTTATCAAGCTTTCTGTCATTTTCTGCTTGAACCTATATTTTCATCGATAAATTAACATTTGATTTATTAAAATATTGAACGTTCTCTTACAACAAAGTAAAACTCCGTTAATCGTTCCCAGTAACTTTAGATTATTAACTGTCAAAATAATATATTCAAATATCATTAAAAAGTAATCGTTGCTTTTTAATATATAATGTCAAATGTGAAAAAAAGAAAAGAAATGATTTTAAGTAACGTTATATTAGAACTTATTTTACTCTATTATAAAAAAGGTAACATTATGTTTAAATAATCAGTTGATTACCAAGTTTTTAATAATGCTATCTCAGTCGAATATTAATGTCGATGTATTATTAATTATCATCGTCGTATTATTAGTCTTATTAATGATTGCAGCTGACAGCAGCCAAGTGTATAAATTCGCGTTATTAAGGTCTGAGTATTGACAAATCGCTACCTTATCGATAGTTAACTCAAATCAGTTAAAATCGTGTCTAAAAATTTCTGAACACACGTAACTCATATACATCCTGTCTAGGCTTAAATCCCTACTGTACTGCCCACTATTCCTAAGCTACTACAGCGCCAACTTCTTTTAATATTTCTTTTTTACACTCTATCTGTCATTATTATTCGCATTTAATTCTTCTTTCATTTATCTTCTTATATTTTTCTTTTTCTTTTTCTCTTGTCTTTCTATTACGTATATCTATTGTAAAAAATTATTAATTATATTGATCAAAAAACATTCAAGTAGTTACGACTTTTCAAATATTACCGCCAAATTTGAAATGACACTTTCACGAATAATAATGTCTACATAAGCAATTTATATTTACGAAAGAAATTTACTTTTTTTATTTACGATTAATGATTTATAATATATTTATTTAAAAATAAACTTATATGTTTTTAAACAAATTTGTCTTGATACTTTTATAATTAATTTTTGCGAATTAATTTCACTATATCGATACGTCAAAATCATTTTAGGTTTTCTTTGATTTTTATTGGTTAAAATTTTTAGAGATAATCTCGATAATCGAAATTAACTAATCGATTTTTTGAATTCGACTAACTTCAATATTGTAATCGATCTTGAAGTTTTTCTCTCATAGAGAAATATTGAATAGAATTTATTTAATATTAAAATAAACATGAACGTAACGTTTAAATCACGTCAAATTTTGATCACATGTCAACAAAATGCAATCATTCGATTTCCACGAATATACCTGTCAACACAAGAACACGTAATCAAGTAAAAACCATTATGACATAAACATTATTTTTAGAACAACAATAGTTACATTTTATATATTAATTTTTTAGGTTAGTATTTTTACAATTACCTATATTTTTATTGATTATTATTATTATATTTTAGGAAGAAATGGAAACCGACTATTGGTTTAGAAATTCATGCACAAATAGCAACAAATTCAAAATTATTTTCTCCTGCTTCTACAAAATTCCAAAAACCAGTTAATTCAAGTGTATCTTTTTTTGATTGTGCAACTCCAGGAACAATGCCGGTAACATTTTAATTTATTTATATATTTATATATATAAAGATTAATTAACATGATAAATTATTGTAGGTGCTCAATAGAAAATGTGTCGAAGCAGGTGTTACAACAGCTTTAGCGTTATCTTGTACATTAAATGAAATTTCAATCTTTGAAAGGAAACATTACTTTTATCCAGATTTACCAGTACGTTAACTATTTCTTTAATAATAAATATGCTCAAATATATTTGAGTCATTCATAAATCAAAGCAATTAATTATCACAATTTGGATATCACAGTGTCACATTTATTTCTATGCATTTTCTGCATATGTAGGCTGGATATCAAATAACACAGTGTAAACAACCATTGGCTAGTAATGGTGAATTACATTTCTTAGTAGAAAATCCAAAAGTATGTAAAGAACCATATGCAAAAGTTTCAAAAATAAAACAGATACAATTAGAACAAGACAGTGGACGAAGTTTTCACGATGAATCTATTGGAAGGTAAAACAGAAAAGTGATTCTAATAATATTAATTATATTATTATATAATTTACAATATTATGTTTCATTATTGTTCTTTTATAATAATTTTTTCAATTCTAATATCAATATATTGCAGAGTTCATATATATCTGTTATAATAGGAATCTTATTGATTTAAATCGTGCTGGTGTACCATTGATGGAATTAGTTTTTGAACCAGATTTAAATGATGAAGAAGAAGCAGCAGCTGCTGTAAAAGAATTAGTTAATATTTTTCGAATATTGGGTACTTGTTCGTGTAAAATGGAAGGTCTACAATATATATATATATATATATTTATATTAAGCGTTCAAAAGATATTCAGAGACAAAAATCAGTACACATGAAAGTTTGATGATGAATATCTTTTGAATGCTTAATTTAATCGCCAAAACATAAGACACCATTTTTATAGAGCAGTTAATTTCCTACAAAAATTTGTATTGTGCACTTTTTAATAGTCATTTATTGTCGAGTTATAAAATTCATAAGCAAAATTGAGATTTGTCTAAAAATCATCAAATTTAAATCTTCAATATTATTCAAATGGTGAGGTTTACGGAAAAAATATAAGATACCTTTTTTGTAGAGCATTAAATTTCCTACAAAATTCGTCTAGAACAATTTTCTGTACAATCAATAAATAATGAGGTATGAATTTTAATCTATTAGACTGAAAAAAAAATAAAAAACTGCGATGCGAAGGATCTTCCTATTAAAATTAAGAGCTCATATTTGGTGAGAATTGTTTTAAGGTGTCTAGCAACCCATTTTTCCGTGGCACTTGAAAAAAAAAATCATTTTTTTGACCCACCCTAATACATATATTATTTATAAATATAATATTGTAAATATCGATTTTTATAATTGTAATATAATATTGTAGAAGGAGCATTCAGAATCGATGCAAATGTTTCTGTAAGTTCGGATGATAATTTGGGAGTTCGTACAGAATTAAAAAACATTGCACATGCACGTGCTGTTGCTTCTGCCATAAAATACGAGATAAATCGACAGATTTTACTTCTACAGTGTGGGAAGCCAGTTATTAATGAAACTAGAGCTTGGGATAGTGTAAATAAGAAAACAGTTACATTACGAGAAAAAGAGGAAAAACAGGTGTGTCAGTATATTAAATTTTAGTCTTGAAATTTATTAACTTGTAATGTTAATATTTTGTGAACAAATAATTGAATATATTATTTTTAGGATTATCGATTCATGCCTGAAACAGATCTTCTTCCTTTACGAATATGTCTTGAGAATACTAACAATAAATACAACTTGGTAGATGTTGCTACATTAAAAAAACAATTACCTGAACTACCAATTGAAAAACGTAGAAAATTGAAAGAGAAATATAATCTTAAGGAACGTTTAATTTTACAATTAAGTGTTAGTTTTAATATCATTTAGTTTAAACAAAAAAAGAAATGAATTTATAATTAATATAATTTACTTTTATTTTATTTTAGAATGAATTAGAATATTTGGAATTATTTTTCATTGTTATTGAAGGAAACAAAAATCTTGATCCAAACGTAGCAGCAAATTTTATCATAAATACATTACAATTATTTTTAAATTCAAATGAAATCAATTTCGATTATTGGTAAGTTATCTCAATATATTTAAATTTAGTTAAAAATATTAATTGATAATATTTTTTTTTTAGCAAAGATAAAATAGAACATATTTCAGAATTAATTGATTTGTTGCAATCTGAACAAATTAATGTAGCAACAGCAATCAAAGTATTAAAGTATTTAAATGAGAATTTAGACAAAAGTCCTAGTCAGGTAACTTTAATCTTACACATTACAAAAATACTATTTAATTTGTCATTGTGTGAAATAAATACATTTTAAGATATAATTAAATTCTATAAACAACTTAATGTATATTTTTATTATAGCTCGCAAAAGAGAATAATTGGATATTGATAAATGATGAAAATGAACTAGAAATAATATGTAAAAAAATTATTGAAGAAAATCCAAAAATAGCCAAAAAATATGCAATTGGAAAGAAGAAAAAAGAATTTAAAACATTATTAGGAAAAGTAGCTCAAACTACAAATGAACGTGCTAATATGAAAAAAGTAGCATCAATACTAAATCGTTTAATAACTTCCTAAAAAAAAGGTATGCATTTATGAACTTACCTGGTATGTATATAATAGCACAAAGCAGTTTTTGTATTGTTATTTTAATTGCTCATTTTAATTTTAATATATCTTTTTTGATCACACTATTTTATAATGTATATCTTTCTTCTTTCTTTCTTCTTTTAATATATATAAATTACGTGTCACGTTGTTTGTTCGCAATGGACTTCTAAACTACTGAACCGATTTTAATAAAATTTTGCACACTGTGTGCAGTTTCATCCAACTTGAAAGATAGAATAGTTTATATCTCAATTTATAATCGCAATATTATTTTATTGCGAATTATTTGTTTATTAACAAAGAGTTATGATTATCTCTGTTAGTTCGATAAGATTCTAACAGATGGCGGTATAAGATAATTCGTTGACTTAAAGCGTGTATATCGGACTGATACATATATATATATATATGTAACATATATATAAAAGAACTTTCACGATTGCTTTTAAAAAAAGCTACTGTTTTTTTTTTCTAACATTATTTACATATTGAAAATATTATATAAAAAATCACGATAAACTCTTTTTGCACATAATAATTCTCTATATAAATTGTAATATGTCACAAAGTACAAAAAAAATCAAATATAGGAAATAAATAATAATTCTGATATTACAAATTGGAGACTAGAATTATAGATCAGTCTCCCTTTGCAACTATAAACGTGTTGCCAAAATCGTAGTAGGTTTTATTCTTAAATATTTATAATCATTAAATAAAATCTAGACATATCGCATATCATTCAAATAAGTCTTTGTCATTTATATTCATTTCTTATGCCTGAGAACGTGGACATGTCTATTAATTATATCCTGGAAGATAAAAGCAGATGACAATCTTTATCAAATAATTAACAGGTTTTTGTCATAAGAAAAAAAATAATTATAATGCTAACAACTTGAACATTTCAATTAGTCACAAATGATAATGAATTACTCGTAAATTTTTTCTCAGTCATTTTAATCGTTGACAAATTGTTTCTCTAATTTTATAAATACTGATAATAATAATTAAAATGAATAATAATAATAATAATAATAATAATAATATCTAGTTAATTGATTTACTGCACTAATTAAAGATAGCATCTATTTTTTTTCTTATTACTCTCTCCATTCGTAATACTACTAATTAAAAATACGTCATATTAAAATATTAATTCTATGAAAACAATAATAATAATAATTAATATTTGATAAAGATCATCCTGCATATATTGCAAATTGCGATATTAAATCAATTATTATACAGTGATTATAACTATACAATAGAGAATAGTCAGTTTTATACAATAGAATTGAAAACTTTGTTGAATATTATATCAATTATTTAAAAAATAAATTATCAAGTTATAAGATTTTTGAAAATTAATACAATGAGAATAAATAGTACTCTGATGTATATATATATATAAAAAGCAAATGGATCTAAATTTTTAAATTCTTTATCCAATTGTTCAGTTATAATCTATTCTTGTTTTTTTTTTCCATAGATCCTACACATATAAATTTGTATTTATATAAGAAACTTTTTTGATTTTTTTTTGTTGTTTTTTCTTTTTTTTTCTTTCTTTCTTTTTTTCATGTGAACACTTTGAAACTATATAATACAATAAGCACATACATATCACTATTATATAATACAGAGAACATATCTATATACTAAACAGTTACACAAGAGTGTTATTTAATAACAAATTTCATTATGAAATAACTACCTCCCTCCTCCATATATATCTTTTTACAATTGTTTACAATAATAAAATTTAAAAAAAAAAAAAAAAAAAAAAACACAATATCACTTGTACGATATTTTTTTCTTTTTTTTTTTGCTTTTAATTAATTACTTATAAATAATGTAAAAGTCGTATTCATTGACGTGACATTTTTCTTAGTACATAATTTAATTTATTGAATGAATTATTTTTTTTGTAAAATTTTATATAAAGGGGGATCATCTTTTCTTTTCTTTTTTGGCTGTTGTTGTAAAAAAAAAAAATGTCGTGTCTATGAATACGATTTACAAACCTAATTAATCAGATGCAAGATTAATATCTTTTTATTTATTTTTTTTCACGAACGCTACTGCAAAAATATGCTCGACCTATTTGGTATATGTATATATGTATATATATTTAGTAAATTCGTTAAAATTAACAGATTTCCTTTTGTTTTATGGATAAAATTCCACAAATGCTAATATGCATTAATGCACAATGCACCACATATATATTTACTTCAATGAAATATAAGTTAGCATATTTAATTTTATTCAAAAGTGATAATATATTTGCTGCATTATTACTAGATAAGAAGCAGCAAAATAGCCATAAAAAAGTTATCACTCTATGATAATTGAAATACACGTTCGACGAAAAAAAAAAAAAGAACAATCATAATGATAAAAAGATTTTTAAAAATGACAGTCTTTAGAAAAAGGCCACTTGAGGATTACTGTGAAAATATCATTTCCACAGTTTTCTCACATTGTTCTATGTATTTTTTATAAAATGCCATGGCAATTGTAACTTATAGATTTTTTTTTTTCTTCTTCTTCTTCTTCTTCTTTTAAGGACGAATGTCAGAAAGATAATATATATATATATATAAATAGTTAAATTCTACTTTAATATAATGTGTATGTGTAATATGTATATGTATATATGTATTCTGTATTCCCCCCATATAGGGGATATATAGAACGTTTCGCACAAGTTATTATTATATATATTTACAAAATGTGCTTAGAAAGAGTCAACATCACCAGCATGATTAATTAAAATTGTTGTTATAATAAAATGAATTGTTTTTTTAAACAAATATATAGATTGAATAAAGCTCAACCTCTGATCTTGTTCATGTAGTATATTGGCACACTATCATGATTTAAGAAATTTGATTGAAAAAAAAAATGAAAAAAAAAAAAAATAAATAAAAACAAAATTCAATAGAGTAAAAATTCTAAATTTGCTCATGATCAAATTATAAGATGATCGTAGGAATAGGAGCAAGAGACTTCTTCATTATCGTTCTTGGCACAGCCACGCCACAGTAACTGATATATATATATATATATATATACTTATAATAAATTAAGTTTCTAGCACAAGAATAAATTCATCAGTAATGTGATGATACAATATACATTATAAGAATATTAACAATATTATAATGAATATGTTGTACCATTTAAAAGAATTCAATCAATGCAAGAGCAGCAGCACAAATAAAAAAAAAAAAAAGGATTCATGTTGCTTTTAACATGGGAGAAGGAGAGCCCTGAAGTTACTTGGATAATTTACTGATCACTCTGATCAAGGCACCATTTTCATCCTTTAGCCTCTGGTTTTCACATTTTAACTGATCCATTACCTGGAAAAAAAGTTCAATGTGCATATGTCAATAGAAATAATAAGAATATATATATATTATATTATATATATATATATCATTGTCGTTATCATCGTCATCTTCATCATCATCATCATCTCATCATTATTATCATTATAATCATTATCATCATTATTATCATTATCATCATTATCATCATTATTATCATCATCATCATCATCATCATCGTGGATATGGACAAACAATGTTACTATGAATTGTATAAAATAAATTATTATGCATATCACATATTTTAATATAAATTTGGTCAAAATAGCAGGCAACATTGCAACTTAAAATTGTTATTGTAAATGCAATAAATTATTATTGTATGATATAAAAATATTGCTATCACAAATTTTCCAATTTTATATCTAAACTCGCATTATATATATATATATATATATATATATATATATATATATATATATATATATTATATTATATATATTAATAATTAATATAATATAAATTTTAATATAATTTATATTAATATAATATACATATATACATTGCTATATATATAATATATATTATTACATAATATATATATTAAATATATAATAATATATAATAATTTATATATTATTATATATTTTTATAAAAATAATTATAAATTATAATTAATAATTTAATTTTATAATATATTATATTATATTATATTAATTATATTATTAATTAAAAAAATAATTATATTTAATATAATATATTATTAAATATATATATATATATAAGATAACTAATTAATATTATATATATATATAATACATAAATTAGATAACTGTATGTTTCAAATACCTACCTAAATTAATTGACAATTATTATTTAAATTTGCTACTTATGAATGAACAATTTAAACAAAAAATAAAATAAAAAAATAAAAAATATGATTATCATTTTATGTGAAATATTTGAATATGTGTATGTGTATGTATTTGTTAGATAATTTAAATAGTAAGCTAATAATTTAATAATTGATATTATGAGTTTATCTTTTATCCGATAATATTAAACTAACTTTTACAAGGACATGAAGAATACACACTTAATTTTGTCAGAATCGATACTGCTAACTATACACTTTTTTAAAACATTGATTTTATTAATATTTAAAGTGATATTATTTTGTCTTCTTGTTTGTTGCTTTTATCTGAATAATTTCATAGTATTATTATCAAATCCCACAAAGTCATAATTATCGTATTTGCTTAAATGAAAAAGCTGGCGAAATGAAATTGTATACAGCTGAAACATTAAAATTATATTTTAAATAGAATCAAAATTAATTCATATTATTATGAATCTAAATTTTCATAAATCTGTCATAAATAATTAGTTACTTTCATCTGTGCATAAAATATAAGGAATAGTAGAAAATCTACTTTTCAATACTTACTAATAATAAATTAAAAATATGTTATTATAATTTAATCATAAATTATATATGAGATTCTTAATTTGCAATAACATGCATTAATAACACAATTAATATGAAAATGAAAAATGGAATAAATGTATGTCGAAATGATTTCTGTTATTAAATATAAAAATGATGAAAGTATTATATAATTATTATATAAATAATATAAAGGATAGAAAAGCGTTATCACATTATTATAATGCAGTCAAAATGAAAGTTTGATTTTGTTGATATGTCAATTAAATACGTATAATCTTGAAAGAGTTATTATATAGAGAATTTTTGTAAAAAAAAAAAGATGAAGAGATGGATATTCCTAATATTTTTTGTTGGTAAATGTGTTGAAATATAAATGCGTAATTTGGAACTTAAATAGTGGCATCTATTTATTCACAACCGATACAAAAGAGTTACATGTTTGCACCTGTTACTGTCCTTCAAAGTAGTCACCAGCGTTGTGTAGAACCCGTTGCCAGCGTTAGCAGAGCCTGTTCTGTTGATGGTGCGAATGGAGCGGTTTACTGCCATGTCTCATCCAGTGTTACGATACGGCGTAAGAAAGCCTCTCCTTCGCGCTCATAGCGCTCCAAGTGCGTCTGAGCAGCGTCGTAACGCATCCATTTCTGCATTTCTGTCAATTCATGCGGAACCCATCATGGCATTCGCTTCAGAACTGCTCCAGAGATTCGACAGGCAGTAAACCGCTCCATTTGCATCATCAACACAACAGACTCTGCTAACGGTATACTACGCCTTCCACATGGCTGGCAACGGGTTCTACACAACGCTATAGTGGTGACTACTTTGAAGGACAGTAACAGGTGCAAACATGTAACTCTTTTGTATCGGTTGTGAATAAATAGATGCCACTATTTAAGTTCCAACCTACGTAAATAGGATTATCGTGCTAGTGACAATAAACTAAACAAGGTAAATGTTTGCACAAAGCTAAATATATATATATATATAAGTGAGTGAGCAATATCGTTTCAGAGTTTTAATGTTGCAAATCATCAGAACATAAAGTTGTAATTAATGAATTAATTAAAGTTTGTACGTGAAGTACGATGTATGGTTAACGCAAATGCTGTCATGTCCTTTACCTATTTAGTAGTATTGGTGAGTTTGGATACGACGCGGGTAAGTGCCCGATTTTCGGCTTTCAATCTCTCATTTTCAGCTTTGAGCTTTTGTAATTGCTGTAAACAGTGAAACGATTAGCCCGAATCTGATCGTTTGATAAAAGCCCCAGACCACGCAACCAGTACCACATGATTGATCTATTTTATGAATAATATATCCACTAATTTTTTTTTACCACCGTATGGCACAAAGCACATAATGATGGAAATCACGGAATAATAATAGAATCAAAAACGAAAGAAAAATAAGGAACGGTGAAAAAACGAGAAAAAGAGAAAAAAACCGTGCCAATAAAAAATACTTTCACACTATACATGTGTGTGTGATAAAAAACCAAGCATAAATCGTAATAAATCAAATAAAATACAAATGAGGTAAAAAAGCACCGACAAAAAGATGGCCAAAATAAAGAAAAAAAAGCAATGCGCTAAAAGCTTATTTAATTTCTTGAATTAACGATAGAGTTGTTGATTGATAAAAATGCAGATATTTTTTTTTTGCTGCACTCAGCAGTAGTGAAAATCATCAAAACAACGGAAAAAATTTCTTTCGTGCAATCTAAGGAGAGTAACACGTAATTACAGGTATATAAATAATGTAGTTTGAGACGAAAAATCATTTTTTTTTTTTCTATAAACTCGGTCATCACTTACAAATATGAAACTAAAATTATAAGTTAGATGTGATTTCCTTAAAATTTTCTCTTTCAATAATACGATAGAAAAAAAACAACGCGAATATTAAAAATTATAAAAGAAAATATTAATTTAACAATAATCATACCTTTAATTCTTCTTCCATTTCTGATAACTTCCTTTCCATGGCCCTCCTTTCCCTTTTTTCAGCTTCAGATAAAACCGACTTGTTCTGAGAATTTTGTGCCTTATCTAATAAATTTCTAACTTCTTTTAATTGTTCATCTGATCGTTTAAGCTTTTCTCTAAGTCTTTCATTTTCCGCTTGAGATTCCTCGTATAATTTTTTATAGTCAATTTCACCATTTTCCGAAGTCGTTGATTTGATTCTTGCAGAAGCTGAAGATATTTCAGATGATATTGATGATACAGAACCTAGTCTATTCGATCTTCCAGGTCTATCATTTCCAGTCTAAAACAAAATACATAAACATTTTACTAATAAAATCTATATAATTGACTTTTAAATTGAGAAATATAAAAATAATTAAATTAGATATTATTTAAAAAGATCAGTTCTATCATTTATTCTAAGTTCTTACAATATATCCTTCAGAACTGGTTAAACTTTGTAGACTTGCACTTCTAGAACCTAAACTAACATTTGATTTCAATTTGTTTTTATTAAAACTCTCAGCTCTTTGCAACGATGAATGATTGTTTGGACTTAGATTCATATAACTATAACTAGAAGACGGAGTGGAAGAAAGATTCAGTGAACTATTCGATGAATGAGTTGGCAAAATAACTCCGCCATATCCTGAAGATGTTCCACCATATGTTGTGAATGAATTTTGATAATTTAAACTGTTTGTAGAATTAGAATATGGATTTTTTCTAAATGATGATCCAGTATTCTTTGTATTTTTATGTAAAAAACTTGGAGTACCATATGAATTTATATTATTAATACCTAACAAGGTTGCATAACTATTTTGATTCAAAGAAAATAATGTAGGAACACTACGCGGTCTATTTCCAAAAATGGAACTTCCATTTGCAGATGCTTGTGCTCTTAAACCTGCAGCTGTTGTAGGCTTCCCTTGCGTTCTTTTTCTATACGTAGACATTTTCGTAATCAAATCTTATACGTATAATCTAAAATTAGCACGATCACAACATCGTATGCAATATATGACACAAATAAATGTTTTTTTTTTTAAATATTATTACACGAAAACAGTCTACTATTACTGACAGCAAAAGTTTGACTGACGCAAAGAACTGGGTAGTGGAACTCAAGTCATCAGCCAGTTTACTCCACCGTGTTGCTTCTGTGATCTATTTATGGAACACATGCAGATACCCATACTCATGTCAAGGTTGTGTGTTTCTGGTCAACTACACACAGTATTATTTGAGGAGGCTTCGAAAACGTATTATATTGCACAGATATTCTCAGAAATATAATTAGTTACAATTCGTGCTCTAGATTAACAAATGGGAT
Source organism: Polistes dominula (assembly GCF_049000335.1). Taxonomy (NCBI): domain Eukaryota; kingdom Metazoa; phylum Arthropoda; class Insecta; order Hymenoptera; family Vespidae; genus Polistes; species Polistes dominula. The sequence continues at coordinate 6,174,811 of NW_028300899.1, forward strand.
TTTCTATATTGTATCAATATAAATTCAAATAGAAACATTTAATATAATTTTCTACATTTTTCTCTCAAAAATCTTCTCTATTAATAGAATATAATGTATCCATATATTTGTTTGTTGATAAACTTTTAATTACTTTTCTTTTTAAATTGAATAGTAATTATTTAATTTTCTAAAATTGATTTGTTCTATTTTTTATGGTGAGCTTAAATGTCAAAGGTACATCAAGTTTCAAATGTCAATTGTATATTTTTAGAAACACAACCAATGTGCATACTCATACCATTTCCTTTTACAACATCGACTTCAATTTAAGCGTAAACTGTGTGTTTCAATATATATTATTATTTTAAATTGTACTATTTATATATGATATTCTATAAATAAAATACATATATATATATATATAAACTTTTCAATAAAATTTGAAAATTTGAAAAATTCAAAGAAAAATTTAACTGTGTGTATCACATTTATTCCATTAATGGTTATTTAGTTAAAGAATTATATGATATTATGATATATTATAAGAAGAAATAGTTATATAGATACGAGAAAATCTATTTTTATCCAAGCAAACGTAAATTAGAGTTTAATCTTCGCAGAAGCTAATCTAAAAATAGGACAAAGCTTTTCTACAAGGTAGGACATTATTTACAATACTATACACAGCAAATAAAAAATCAATTATATAAATATATTATACAAATATTTATTTATGTACATACCTCACTGTGATTTACTTTAGTATCCTCATAATCACCACCAACAGATATGTCTTGTTTTTCAGGATCTATTTCCTGTACATAAATATATATACATATAAAAAATCATAAGAACACATTAAAACATAATTATAAAAAAGAAAAATTGACATTATATTATTATGCAGATAAATTGTGATCTTTCTTATAAAATACATACTTGTGTATTCATTTTTATAAAATGAATACTTGTTCACTTTTAAATGTATATTTTATTTTTTTTAAATGTTACTAACATCCATATCAACATGAACGACACCCGTAGAACGTCTTTTAGGCCTCCTTCTCCTTTGTATAACTGCTTGTGTTGCTTGTGCATTTCTGCTATCATTCTCTTTATCTTGTTCTATAATACATATATATATATATATAATATTTATATAATTATATAAAAAAAATGTGTATATATTCATTCTAAAGATAGATTGAAAAAACAAACGAGAATTAATCATATCAATGAGAATGTTAAATAAAGTTTTAGATACAAATGTTGTATTAATGATACTCTGTGAGTAATTCACCTTTGTCCTCTGATGGTTTCAATGATCGTCTAAGTGGTAATGTAACAGTAGTTTCTGCAGGACTTGGTGTGATTGTTTCCACAGGTGCCGATGATGGTCTGGGTATACCAGTTCCACCAGATGGTCTTCTCATATAAGTAGACGTAATGTCAGGTGACCTGTTATTTGCATCCTCTAACTGAAACTGAATAATATATTTAAATTTTCAATATTTACAAACAAGTTAATTCTTGTTTATTTATCAAATATTTATTTAATATAGTGCAAAGTAATGGGTGCAAAATAAAGCAGATCGACATGATGGTAAAACAAGTTTAATTTTCTTGATAAGACTTGATAACATCGTAAGTACAAATTATGCAGATATTAGTTATATTTACATCATTTACATACTTTTATTTATATATACAATTCTATCTACTTGAAAATATAGTTAAAGCCAAAGTTTTTTTTGTATGAAAAGTAAAGATATATGATGTACAATTAAAAACAAAAAAAAAGATACCATCTTACAAAAAAAACAAAATTACTTGCTTCTTTCTCATGCATTTTCTACAAAAAAAAAAAAAAAACATCTCTAAATTAAATTCTTTCTTTCCCATGTATAGCTAGAAATTAAATATGTCAGCAGTAAGAAGCACGCATTATTTTTTTCTTTTTTTCTTTTTTTCTTTTTTTCTTTTCTTTCCTTTCATGTATATTTATAAATATACACACATATAATTTTATATAATTAAACATTTATGCAACATAAACTTAAATAAAAATATATATTGCACATGGGATTTGCTGTTTTACTTTTATAAAGCAATAAAGTAATAAATAAAAATAAATAAATATCAATAATAATAATACAAATTTTATTTTCTTTGTGAGTTATAATTCAACATTTTTTAAATGTTATTCATCATAAATAATACGTGAAAGAACAACATGCTTTTTAATCACACTGACACTGCATGTTTTTTTCTGTTTTTTTTTTCCTTTTTTTTTTTTTTTCTTTAACATAGCACATTAAGATTTGCATTATAAAATTATGAATATAATAAAAAAATAATACAAAGTGAGCAAAAGAACAAAAAATAAAACACAAAACAAAAAGAAAAATATTTCAGGCATGTACGCCCACCACACGTACAACTATAAATATAAATTCAATGCATTCGAGAGTTTAGTTTGGAGAAGATTCAATGCAATGTGTGTTTTGCTACCTAGTCTGTCGATATATAATAAGCAAATATATATATAATACTATCAGTCAGTATCTACTATAAGAACAACCAATTAGTTGTACTTCCAACCAATGATATGAAATATCCACGAACACAAATTTTTGCATTGTGAATTTTGAATTGTATATACTTGAAGATTATGGGTATCACCGACCTTGCTTCCATTATCTACCCTGAGTCTCCAAGAAGGTCGCCTTTCAGGCAAATTAGATTCTTCAGAAGGTTTATTCGCAGTCACTGTAGTAGGAGTTGCTGTTGTTATTGTAGCTGTGATTGATGCTGTATTGCTGACAGAAGCTGCAGGCTGGTCGGTTTAATAAAAAAATATGAATAAACTCATATATGTTGAATTTGGTTATGCAGAAGCTATCGACGCATACATGTAGAGTAGTATGATGTAAAAATGAAGAAATTTATTATCTAAACTGTGTCAGTCAAATTTATTTTCATTCTAAATTTAAAAAAAAAGGGGGGAACTAGAAAAGCGTCTATATATACGAGGTGTGTCCCAAAAGTATCCGACCTACCTCCATATTTCTCCTCCGAAGTTACTCTTCGTCGTTTGGCTTATGACATCCTTCAAAGTAGTCTCCATTTGATTGAATAACACGCTCCCAACACCCTTTCCACTTTTTGAAAACAGTCCTGGTACTCGTTTTTCGGAATCGTTTTTAAAGCGTTCGTCACATTAGTTTCAATCGTTTGCACATCGTCAAATCGGTGTCCTTTAAAGGACATTTTCAATTTTGGAAACAGCCAAAAGTCGCAGAGAGCTGTGTCGGGACTGTACGGAGGCTGACGAAGCTGTACAACACGATGTTTACTTAAATATTGCTGCACGAGGTTCGATGCATGTGCTGGCGCGTTATCGCAAATCTGCAAATCTTCAGATAAAATCCTCCAAACACTACTTTTCGCTATTCCAAGGTCATTTTCTAGTTCTTGCACAGTCAATCGACGATCTTCATTGATTGCAAGTCGTACACGTTCGATGTTATCGTTTGTTTTTGCTGTCGAAGGTCGCCCAGAGCATGGGTCACTATCAACAGATGTGCGGCCATCTTTGAACCGTTTATACCACTCTTTTATTTGCGTATTGCCTATACACTTGTTTCCAAATGCTGTCTTCATCATTTCGATAGTCTCTGCACAACTCTTTCCCAGTTTAAAGCAAAATTTAATACAAATTCGTTGCTGCAATTGCAGCAAAATGTGACGAACGCTTTAAAGGCGATACGGAAAAACGAGTACCAGGACTGCTTTCAAAAGTGGAAAGGGCGTTGGGAGCGTGTTATTCAATCAAATGGAAACTACTTTGAAGGATGTCATAAGCCAAACGACGAAGAGTAACTTCGGGGGAGAAATATATATATATATATTAGGGTGGGTCAAAAAAATGATTTTTTTTTTTAAGTGCCACAGAAAAATGGGTTGCTAGACACCTTAAAACAATTCTCACCAAATATGAGCTTTTAATTTTAATAGGAAGATCCTTCGCATCGCAGTTTTTTATTTTTTTTTCAGTTCAATAGATTAAAATTCATACCTCATTATTTATTGATTGTACAGAAAAATGTTCTAGACGAATTTTGTAGGAAATTTAATGCTCTACAAAAAAGGTATCTTATACTTTTTCCGTAAACCTCACCATTTGAATGATATTGAAGATTTAAATTTGATGATTTTTAGACAAATTTCATTTTTGTTTATGAAATTTATAACTCGACAATAAATGACTATTAAAAAGTGCACAATACAAATTTTTGTAGAAAAAAACTGCGATGCGGAGGATCTTCCTATTAAAATTAAGAGCTCATATTGGGTGAGAATTCTTTTAAGGTGTCTAGGAACCCATTTTTGCGTGGCACTTGAAAAAAAAAAAATAAGTCATTTTTTTGACCCACCCTAATATATATATATATATATATATATATATATATATATATATATATCAGTATTTGTCATTCAAAAAGCTATTGATGGTTTCTTTTTATGAACTTAGCAAAGGAGCATTACTATGTTAACAATGCAAAATGATATATAAAAAAGACGAACTTCTTCAGGAAACTATAAATTTGATCATTTCTCTTCTTTCATATTTTTTTTCATACGATACAAATATAATATTATTACTATATATATATAAATAAGGATGTTATCGTTACCTGTGGAGAAGGCGTTGTTAAACTAGACACTTCGTTGTTTTGTTGTTTTTTCTTGACAAGTTGTTCAGCACTCTTGATTTCATCTAATGTTACTCCCTGAGTTGAACGTCGAGTTTCTCTTACTCTCTTTGCATGTGCCTTTCTTTGTGTTTCACTTTCTTCATCTCGTACTGGTGGGACAAAAGATCTGAAGAGAAAGAAAAATATGCATGATATAACATATATATATACCAAAATATTAACTAAAATAATAGTCAAATATTCATTTATTTACTACTATCCTCTGTTCCAAATTATGGCATACATTTTTATCAATTTTATTTCATTATTTTTTACTTTAACATTACAAAAAGTTATCTTTCAGGAATAATAAAAAAATATAATATATAATTTAGAGCAAAGTTAGTATTTAGTTGTACATAACATATAATTTAAAATTATTGTGATATTTATATAATAATAATAATAATAATAATAATAATAATAATAATAATAATAATAATAATAATAATAATAATAGTACTGTATCATAAAGATTACATAATTTTGATAATCATTTAAGCATTGTTTTGAAAATAATGTGCAAGCAATCATAGTGTCCGTGTATAAATCTAAAATATAATGTTTGCTCCCATTGCAAAATTTGTCGATGATAAAGAATTTCTGTTGCTGTAAATCAATACCTAATTTTTGTAAGAATCTTATTTTTTAAATGACTTTTATAAATATCTAAATTTATGGTGAAGTATGTATAAATATAAGAGACATGAAAGACAAGGTATCACAAAAAAGAACAAACAAACAATCAAACGATACATTGTCAATTGACAGGAAAAAAACTGACTAATAAGTTCATTTGTTAATAAACTGAAACAAATATAATATGGGATTTTTTTTTAGATCTTGATTCCTATACCAAGAGATACTTTTCAAAATACATCATGTCCACACTGTATTTCTGTTAATCAAAATTTGACACATTACTTACTTTAATCAGTCATCATCTTACATCTATTTATTGCAATGTTTCTAAATTCTTTTTGCAAATAATATAAAAATAATTATATATATAGACGAGAAAAAATATATATCTATATATATGTATATATATATATAATGCAACTGAAAAAGCTAATCACACTGCAAAGCAAAGGTCCATGCTATTGTCAGTAAATTAATCTTGTGCGTATAGACATCTTAAGATACGCAAGGTCACATTTCTCCAGAGAATTCCTCTCAGGTCAAACATTAGGTACCCACTTGAAGAAATTCTTGAAGATATTTCCTGGACTTAGCTTGCTCCCTCCAGGTGTGGTGGGAGTTCCAGATACTGGTACAGTATTGTTTGGACTCGATAGAAGTGTAGATGTAGCTTCCATTGGTTGAACACTACCCAGTCATATTAAATGATATTATAATGCATGACGCGAGCATTATTATAATTTCAATCACGATAACTTAATTCCAGTTGTTCCAATATGATATAGATATATATATATAACCGTATTATTACATTAAGAAATTTTGTTTCTATGAAAAATTTCTTATATTTCTCTTATAATTAAATCATATTCTTCATCTATTCGAAAACTATTTTTCTTTTTTTTGCTTGTTGCTATTGCATCTGGCGTTAATCTAAGAACAAAAAATTAATTACCTGCGTATCTGATTCAGAGGTACAGGACTAGTAGCAATTGTCGTCGTCATTGTGTTGGCAGTTGTAGTGGTTGTAGTTGGCAGTGCACTTAGTGGTGATGTTTTAGATACAGATGTTGGTGAAAGTGTATTGCTTCCCTGTGGCGTTCTTGATAATTCCAAATTTAATTTGATTTCTTTTCTTCTAAACCCAAAATAAAAAGACAATGTAGAATGAAATATAATAATAACAAAATAAAATGATTCTAATTATTGTAAAATATGACTAAAAAAAATGAATTCTCAATTTAAATAATAATTATAAAATGATCTTCGTATTTTTTATAATTTATGTGTTGTTCAATTGTAATTAATTAATCTTTAATAGATGTTTCATATTATTTTTAAGAGAAAGAGAATTATAAAGCAAAGAAATTATTGAAACCATCACCAAGCACAAAAAAAAAGCATAATAATAATAATAATAATAATTTTAAATATACAAATTCTCAAATACACATATACAAGTATTTATGGTGCCGTATAGAAAAATGAAAAATGTGCATTAATAATATCAAAAAATAAAAGTAATTTATATACTAAATTATTATTAATCATTTAATTTATTATTATGTTTATCATACTGTATTATATTATGTAAGTATTATGAGTAAGTGTACACATTATGTATCATAACACACAATGTGGTTTAAAAAGATATCAAGAATTTTGTTTTTTTGATTTGATTATCTTATTTGTGATGTGATATATATATATTTAATTATGAAAATTAATGATGAAACATGCACTTGTACCTGTGTGTTTCGCGCAGAGATGCAGAACGTGTTGTAGCATTGGTATGAGTGGGAGAAACTGCGTTACAACGATGGAGAGTAGGGCAGGAAGATGCCTTGATACGAGCGTGTAATGCCAAGTACTGCTCATAGAACCTGCATAACATGCATCGTGCCATGCATATTGCTACACTAATTGTCTACATACAAGATACACCACTAAAAACAAAACATTTACAAAATTTTTAATGCTTTTGAATGTAAATTAATTTTCTAACGATGATCGATCCATTTGACACAATCTATGAAAATCATCTATTATAAATAAATTATTCAAAAGCAATAAAAAAAATACTTAAATGTTACATTTCAAGTGGAGTATCTTGTATATTGAACACTGATTAAGATAAGTATAAAATTGAAATTATGTTAAAAAAAATATTAATCATATATAAAGTAAAGACTCTTCTGAAGTAATATTCTATATGAATAATTAATATTTTCACATTGAGATTTTAGAATAAATTATTTGTAACTTTATCAAATTAAAATACAAAATTGTATTTGTAATCTGCTAGTTTGAATTGTTTAATCTCTATGTGCAGTACAATACTCCGTATATGAATATATTAGATGTTGGGAATTTACATATAAGCATAAGTTGACATTAGAGCATAATTCTACAACATACTTTGCATAAATGAACATAAGCATGTTAACATAGACTTTATAAATGGACAACCAGAGGAGCCTTCAAATAACAAAAAAGCATAAACGCAGATCACACAATGTTACATATATGAAGCTAGTAAAAAATAGGCAATATAAAAAAAAAATAATATATATATATATATATATTAATGAACTTACTTTTCATCTGTCTCAAAACTGTGTGTTCTTCTTAATACTACCTCCGGTTCTGTCGGGAGTTTATTTGGTGAATTCAGCAACTTAGTACTTTTGTCCTTATCTTCAAGTTCTAATAAATATTTTATATTTATTATTAAAAATCATATGATAGATTTATACTTAATCGAATAATTAATTAATTACCTTCTACATTTTGTATCCTATTTCGGAAAGAACCGGAACGCCTCCAGGATGGAATAACTCCTTCTTCATTATTATCAGTTTGTTGCTTAGGGGGCAATACTGGAGCCTGATAAAAAATATATACAAATTAATAAAACATTATAATATTTGTTTCTAATTATATATTATAGATATCTTTGTTATTTTAAAACTTACTTGATTAGGAACTTTATTAATTTCGATAGGAGATAGTGGAGAGTGAGTTGTAGTTTCCTCTTTGTTTACTCTATTTTTCTTCTCTACAAAATAAAGTAGAATAAAATTAAAAAAAAAAATGTATATCATCCATATTTATTATCGATGTTATCAGTCATACCTAATTTTTAATTTATTCTGTCATGTATTAAATATAACATGAACTTTATCATGATATTAAAATTTCCTTTAATATGAAACATTTTATTTAGGAGTGAGTATGTACAATTTGTACATACGCTATTACTATTAAAATATTAAAAATACTGTGTCTTACAGACAAAACTTACCATCATCTGTAAGACATGTGGAATGGTTTGATTGGTTAGACTTATCAGACTGATTGGAGCAGGTGGAAGAGCGTGATTCTGAGCTAGTTTCAGAAACAACTTCGCCATCACTCTCTTCCATATCTATTTCTCTTGTTGCTTCTATCCACGCAGCAATGTTAGAAGAATTGCAATATTAAGATAGGTAAATAATCCTTATAAAAACAAACTATATATTGAATGTTCATTTTATCTATTATCTATTTCTCTATTATTTTTTAAAAATCTTTTTCTAATGTTATTATACTTTTATATCAAACTAAATTCATTCCTAATAATAATTAAAAAAATCTTACCGACGTCGCTATTCGTTCCAGTACTAGAATCATCTTTATCAGATTGAATCTCCACTTCCACTTTTTTAACTTTATTTGGTGTTTCCTCTTCTAAAATTTCGGGACTCTCTTGCGTCGTTACAGTACTATCAGTACTAGTTGAAATACTATACAAATTTTAACAAATATAAGGTTTCTGCATACAATGTACACATACTTATTTAATAACTATATCTTATAATACAAATGAATGTATATACAAACCGTTTCTTTGGTATAGAAGGTTGCTTTTTATTAATTATTTGTGGATGATCTTTCATTATAGTTGATTGTTTTTGTTTTAATTCTTCTAAATCTTTTAGAATATCCGCATCAGCAACATCAAAAGCAGTTTGTCCCTAATAAAGTAAATATTACTATAAATACAATCAAATTAGTATTTACAAATACAACTAATTACTACATACTGCATAATTTTTGATATCCATATCACAAAAGTTATCCACAAGTAGTTTACAAGCTTCTAATTGACCCCAATGAGCTGCGCCATGTAAGGGTGTCCAACCATCAAAATCTTGCATATTGACATCACATCGAGCCTGAAGGAGAATACTAAAACAATAATTTTGAAGTATAATTATTAAAAACAAGATAATATATTCCATTTTATGTATTGAATCTATACTTGACATAAAGCGATATTTAGAATTGTTTTTCATCATAATGCATGATACTTTACTTCATAACTTTGATGTAGCCTTTAGCAGCAGCAACATGAAGTGCCGTGGCTCCTGTTCTAGGATGCATTGAATCTTTGCCTGGTGCTCCTGATCTCCAAGCTCTTGCATCGTTTAACATTGACCTTTCTTCTTCACTTCTGGCTTGATCGCAATCTATACCTAAAGTAGATAAAGCAGTAGAAATAATATTTCAAAAGTTATTTGGCATTAGTTTCTACAAATATATAAGAACAAACCTGCTTTATTTATATGTTGCTGTAGCATATCCTCCATCTCAACCTTTTCTGCAATATCAAGGGCCAATTCGCCATCATTGTTAACTGCTGCCAAATTGCACCCTTGTTCTATCAAGTATCTAGATTAAATGATAGTATTATATATAAAATACAGTATTAATTAATGACAAGATTTACCTTTCAAAAATAATTTAATATATATAACTACTGACTTGGCTATTGATATGAAGCCACAAGATGCTGTAGCATGTAAAGGAGTCCATCCTTCGTTATCTCCACGATTTATATCTGCTCCTTGTTCTACCAAAAATTCTACCATATCCAGGTCGTCGTCGATACATGCCTATGATCAAAATCTACATTATAAATTTATTCTTTTATTTTTCTTATTATAAACTCACAATTCTTATATATGTAATCGATTGCTTTGATATATTTAAATAAAAATAGGTCAATGCAATGAAATACATTTCTAAAAAATCTTATTGATATTATAAATATAATAAAATGATATCGTTATAATAATTTTTATGTAAAGAAATATTTGTACATAACAGGTTCCATCCAGGTCTTGTCAAAGAAACTATTTATTACAACACTGCTAAAGACAGAGGATATAAGCAGAACACGAATGGTGAGGGCTGCGACTTCTAACAGAGAACTATAAATAGCATTTAATGCCTGATGTACTCTCATATGCTATTTTCGCAAATCTATGAAATGCCTAAACTTCCTTATAGAAACCATAAATAAAAGTAAACATTCCTGTAATTCTTACGTATTCTGCAGTTCAATTTTTTATAACTAAACTCAAAATTTCATACATATAAATATATAAATACATAATATACTAAATAAAAATCTTAAGAGTATATAAATATATTTTTTAAAATATACATATCCACACAGTCCAAAATTTGCAAAAATAAAATTTGAATTTCTTGAATAATATATTAATATAATATTTCCTTAAATGTAATTATTTTTTTATCTTTGATAAAATGAATTAGAATTTTGAAGAGTGTCTCATATAAACTCATAGAGTAGTATGAACGTCTTTTACAAAGTTATTTTTAGTCTCATCCTAATTTAAATCTATTTCAGAATTCTTAATCGATGTGGTTCTGTTACAGAGATTTCTTTTTTTAAAATTCAATAGTACCAAAATTAAAGTTTTAAATGAACCAACTAGAAATACAATTTTTGTAATTCAATAACTTTATTATTTTTTAAATTGTTTATTTTTTCTTACAAAAAAATAAGTTTTATATTTTCAACAAATATTTTAACCGTCAAAAAACTGTTGAGTAATGTATCAGTAAATATATATATATGATAAAAATAAATCATGAAAATTACTTGTAATTATATATAATAATTAATATTATTGCCAAATAGAAGAATATTAGATGATACCTAAAAAAAAACTACGTAAGATTGAACGTCATACGATCATTGCCATGGAGAATTTGATTCCGGTAGATAGAGATGAGATAATCTTTCAAATTCTTTCCACGTTTTACCGCCGTCGCTGTATAGAACTAAAGAAAGGCTATCATTCATAACATAAACAACATTCAAAAAAAAGATACGAAGTAAAATAAAGGAACTAACGAAAATATTCTTTCATGAATTATCCCATAAACAAAAATATAAATAATGACAATAAAATTTAAAGATTCATTCGTAATTATACTCGAACAGTTGAAACTATCAGCAGCCATTTTGCACGCAATGTTACATTACATTCAACAGTGAATAGAGAAAGAAAGAAAGACAGAGAGAGAGAGAGAGAGAGAGAGAGAGAGAGAGAGAGAGGATAGACAGATAGATAAATAGATAGATAGATAGATAGATAGATAGATAGATAGATAGATAGATAGATAGATAGATAGATAGATAGATAGAGATAAATAGATAGATAGAGGGCGGTAAGACGAAGATGAAATCCAAGAACGAAAAAGAATGAGAACGTAAAATTAACATTTATTTTTTTTTATTTTTTAAGTCAATCCTATCAAAAAAAAAATAAAAAATCTTGACCAAAAGGTTCAGGTTGACGTGAAACGTAAACAAAACAGAAATGATAAAATTAGACAGAGAATAAGAAGATGTATCTTTTTACCTGGTGCAACGCCGTGAGACCATCAACGTTTCCGGTGTTGATGTCCGCCCCCTTTTTGGAGTAAACGTACAACCTCCTCCTTGTCGCCTGCCGCACATGCCGCCAAAAAGACACAATCATCGGAAAATTTGATCTTTCTTGCTACCTGACGCGGTTGGGCCGGTTCCCGATTAGTTTCAGATTGTTCCCAACGTTTGAGCTGTTCGGCTCTTTTAAATAGAGCCGAGCTCGAACGAGTCTCGAGAGACATCGCCTCGGAACACGCACAATCGAGCTCGACAACCTTATAACCACTGCGCGTTGGTCTCTTTGCCTCCTTCCACTTCTGTCTCTATATCTATATCTCTATCTCTATTTTTCTTCCTTTCCTTCTTTCTATCTCTCTCTTGTCTCCTTCTATCTGTTACTCTCAATCCTCCTCGTTCAATCTATCTTTTTTTCTTCTTTTCCTCTCTATCTGTCTATCTGTCTGCCTGTCTGTCTCTCTGTCTCGTTCTCCCTTTCTCTCTCTTTCTCTCTCTCTCTCTCTTTCTTTTTATCTCTGTCTCTCTTTTTTTTTTCTTGTCTCTTCTCTTCCCTTCTTTCCCTTCACTCCCTCTTGGACAATGTTCCGGATCTTCCACTTGGCGATATCACTTCACTTGGATTCACTAGGCCCAACTCAAGACGCTGAAAGAAGCGTCCACTGTTTCTTGCCCCCATATACGAAGAACTAATCGCAATCCGTGCGCGTCACCGTACGAAAGATCACTCATGAAATAACGTAAGTGGCTACAAGCGGAGGGAGCGGTCGGTGGTAAGACAGCGCTCGGCCACGGGACGGATAAATTCGCTATTCTTGGTCCGCTACCGATACCCGAATCCGTCTTATAGAGAACGACCCGCGATATTGCCAACCTCTTGTTCTTTACTTCCCTGAACCCTATAGACGTTCAGTGAAACCAAACTTTTATAACTTAATGTAAGAGAGAACACACAAAACTTGTCGACACGTACGCTAATGACAACGGTATTGTTCGCACCCTCTGTCGTCAAATTTCATAGAAATATTTGAAATTTTCCCGCCGTTAGAATTTTGAAAAAGAAAAAGAGGAAAAAAATATATTAATTCAACGATTTTCTATTTTTTTTCTATTTAACTCTTTGAATAGAAAAACCGTATACATATGTACACCCTATATATACAGGCCTATTAATGTTTACAAAAGACGTACATATATATATCAATATATATATATATATATATATATATATATGTACTTATATGTCTATCAATATATACGAAAAGCGTATATATACGACCTATAAATTTTTCTTGCTATAACACATTTACTGTTTGACTAAACTAATAGCTGAATATCGTCAATTGTTTCAAATTTGTATAATATACTGTTCAGTTTTTATTTTGCTGCCTTGTATAAGAACAATACGTTTCATTGATAAGCATTTATGTGTGACTCATATCTTAGAATATATCATTCACATTTGGTTATTAAATACCTTACGTTATCTCTATTATTATTTTAACATTGTTAAATTAAATTTCTTTTTCTATTATATTTAATTACGTTTATATTTCCTTATAAATATAGTTTGCGCACCAATGTGAACGAAATATGTAATTAGGTCAATGAGCATAACAACGTGCGACTATCATACGAATATCGCGCTGTAAATATTAATTATTTCATGCGAAAATGGTCCACAATTCGAAGAGAAGAATACTTACTTCGTTTTAATAAAAGATGAGAAAATAATCATTGAGTTTACGTCTTATAATTAAACGTCAAAATTAATTGCACTAAAAAGTAAATTTGAATTTGGCGGGCAACTAGTTGCGTGCGATGTTAAATAATAGTGTAGTCTTCTTCCTGTTGGCATAGTTTCCTTGTTTCCATAGTATGACGTTTTGTTCCATTTTTCGTTAACCGTAAATCTTAATATATATATAATAAAAGGTAAATATAGTTAATTTGATAATATTATTGATTATTATTATTATTGATATTACGTTATATCTTTAAAAATATCAATTCTATACGTATAAAAGCTCTATTTTGGATAAAAACGTATATTTATACCTGTGTGTCTGCATTATTTAGCGTGGAGAATAGACAAACTAACAAACTGTTTGACAACGAGGGCGTAACCGATCATAGATCTATGCAACAATCTCTTCTATATGAGTTTTATGTCTTTGATATTTTTATAAATGACGTTTTATCGAGGAGGTTGGTAAAATCGTCTTCGTATTATCATATATCCTGGTGTAATACGCATATATGCTTGTCTCTACAGTTGTCATCGTAAGAAAAATATTGTGACATGGAGAATATATTTCATGAAAAGGTAAAAAATTGTTATAAACATTTGAAATAGAAATAAGGTTATTAGATTTATGATAGATTTCATTGCAACCAGATTGTTTGTTACAGCAAGAAGGATTTTTGTGCGCGCAACATTGTTTGAATGCTCTTTTACAAGGTTCCTATTTTACCGCGGTAGATCTTGCTAATTTTGGTCATCAAATGGACGAGGCAGAACGTCTTAGAATGGCCGAGTCAGGTATCGATAGTGAGGATTACAAACTTTTCCTAGAGGTATTTCATTACTAAATGAATACATTTTAATAAATTACGTATATTCTTATTTTACAGTATAATTTGAATTTAGTGAACTGTAAAATTAATGTGTAATTTCTAAAGATTTAGCATTATTCAATTTTTCGTTTGAATTTTGTATTTTGAAATTTCAATAAATTGACATGACTACATATTTTATATCATAGCAACCGTCCGAAAATATGGACGATAGTGGATATTTTTCGGTTCAAGTCATTAGCAGTGCTTTAAAAGGAGTTTGGGGTTTGGAGTTGATTCCTTACAACAGCACTGAACCTGTCGCATTATCAGCACAAAATGATCCTTCGTAGGTTATTATTAATTCTTTACTTGATACCATTTTTTTTATGATTGTTTCATTAGTTATTGCTTAGCGTCAAAAGAATAATGCGAAACTAACATACTGACTCGCATCTTTTTGTAAACATATAGATAGCAAAATAAATTTACAAGATATGGATATCTTTCGGATACGTTACATAGTTATAGATAGTAAATGTAACTTGCAGGCAGATGAAAGCTTATATCTGTAATTACAAAGGGCATTGGTTAACGATACGAAAGATTGGAACACAATGGTTCAATTTGAATTCGATGCTCAACGGTCCAGAACTTATATCAGACACATATCTAGCAATGTATTTGGCACAATTGTTACAAGGAGGTAAATAATTAATGAAAAATTGATATTACAAATAATATATAAGATAATCTCGTTTATAGGTTATTCAATTTTCATTGTCATCGGTAACCTTCCACAATGTCCTGCGGATGAAATATTAATGAAGAATCCAATAAAAATGCCATGTTCAATTCCAAGAACGAAGGAAAGTGTTAAAGAAGAAAAACCTATGACCACAGGATATCGCTTGGGTACCAAAGAAGAAGATGATGTTATGAAGGCAGTTCGTGCATTAGAAGGAATAAAAGTTCCCTCTTCTTACAATACTCCAAAATTTGTGAATTCATCCTCGGACTATAAAAAAGATAATTTACCTAAACAAGAGATATCTAATGAAAAACCACGTGAACGAATAATTCCTATAAGGATAGAAGGTAAAGAAGATTTAGATGAAGAAAATGATGAGGAATTGCAAAAAGCATTACGCTTAAGTTTGCAAGATAATGAAGATGATACAGATAAAAATGTAAATTTAAGATTTGAGTCTCATGCTGATAATAAGATATCACCGTCAACAGAACTTGATGATATAGATCAAGATGACGAATTAAGAAAAGCTGTACAATTAAGTCTTGAATGTGTAACAGCTCCACCAACACCTGATTTAGAAGATTTGCGTTGGCGCCGATTAAGTCATTTTGGTGTATATTCTAAAACATCAAATAACGAAACTTCTCCAAAATTAAATTCTTAACAATAAATATCAATACTATGATAACATGGCTATTAAAAAGATTTATCTTGTAAATTACAAATTAATTGTTTAGAGAAAAAAACAGAGTATCATTTTATGTACTAATAATTAAAAATTTAATGAATGTATAATGAAATAGATCTCGCGCTTGCGTGACATTTATAAACAGCACATATGTAAATACGAAGTATATATGTATATGATATATATATATATATATATATATATATATATATATATATATATATATATATATATGTATATATATATATATATACACGTACCACAAATTTTTTTAATAGTTATGTTTCTTATATTTTTCTTCTAATTTTATTATGCTCTGACTGTTCATAAAATAAAAATGTTCGGACAATGTAGTTATGTTCTTATTTGCAATCTAGTTGAATCAGGTGATAATCATTTATAACAATTTTTTGAGTAATAGTTATTGTAGACATTTGAAAATAAAGATAATATTTTGGCATAATTTGAAAGAGTTTTAAGGTTGAGACGATTGATAATATGTGTACCAACTTTTTGAATTTATTGTGTGTTTGTCTGTTATTATTTTGTCCAATTTTTTTCTACCTCTATGTCAATATTATGAAAAATGATAAAAATAATATTTCGAATGTTACTATTTTCCTTTTAGTAATATTAATTTTGAAAAAGAATATATATTTATGAATATTTTTGTTTTATTATTTGAAAAAAAATATATAAGAAATTTTGTATTGTACAAAATCAAGGCGAAATTAAAGTAAGAAAACTTATAGTTTTCAATAGGAAGCAACCAGTAGGCTGTGGACGATGATTTTGCCGCAGTTACTCCTGTTTTGTGTGTTAATGCTGAATGTTGACATTCAACATGGCGGCATGTCGTCAGTGCTGTGCTGTGTCGTGGTGAGTTTTGTAAAATTTTCTACCGCCGTAAAATTACGAGCTTTGTTACGAATTAATCTAAAATGATGAAAAATTGACATTTCCAATGATGATGTTGATATTTTTGAAAACGAGTTAACAACGGCAGTGTTACATTATTGTACAACAAATTGAGGGACTATAAAAAATTAGAATCTTGTAACTAGCAAGCATATACGATATCTCGACGATCTGTTTTTCGGGATAAATTAATGAGATGAATTTTTCGATTAGTGAAACTATATTTAACCTCATAAATAATAATTACGAAAATTTCATTACTTCTTTATTTCTTTATTTCTTTCAAATCGATCAAATCGCGATAGTATACAAATACATATTCTATCTCAAACTACCTCCAAAGTGTTTTAAAGTTATTAATAAAGTTTTCATATATCGGCTTGATGAAGAGCAGTTTTTAAGTTATTATGTTTGCTTCTAATATAATAAGAAATAAAATACGTGTTGTTTGATTTTTAAATAAGAGTATTAATAATATATGAAAAAAAACATGACACGATTACAAATTTTTATTATAGAAACGTCAGTATCATGTTATTTCTTAGTTAATAGGTAATGCATATAGGTTATGTATATATTATAATAAGAGAAATGTTATAAAAGGTAGAAAGTTTAAATAAGGATTAAAATAAAAATTGATATTTAAGATGTATTTTCCAATAACATTAGTTTTTATCTATTAAAAATGTTTTCATTGATTCATTCATAATGCATTTTTAATATTTAAGATAAAAATATAACTGTCTAACTAAGTGATAGAAATTTTGTAACAAAGCTCGTAACGTTTATAGTAGATTAAGGTAGTTCTAGTAAAGTATGTTCATTGATCAGGTTTTTGTTTTTTCTTTCAGCTTGTGTAATTGTTAGTTTAGGACATTTTTGAAACCAAGGCTCACTGTAAATTTCACATTTAAAAGTTGAAGAAAAAAAACGTTAATATAGAAATATTGGAAAACACAATCACACTCAGCACGCATTGAAGACATCTGAGGATTTTCAAATCAACAATTATTGTTTAAATTTCCTATGTTTTTGATTTACTCCTTTTATAAAGGATGACTGATGTTTAAAGAGAACACGGTTATTCTAGTGCACGCTAAATTGAGTAACTATCGAAGAATTGTTACTATATTAAAACATACACACGTGGAAAGTATCAGCAGTATATGATGTGCTAAGAATTTTGTACTTATACTAATTCGTAATCTATATTTACTGCATTATTCATTTGTATATTGTGTACACAAGAAAACTACTTGTGAGAAAGAGTTAGGTGAGCCATATAGTGACTGTAATAGTGATCGCGGCTGAGATTGTGTTGCTCTGCTTGGTTAATAGAAAATTCATATCCACATTTGAGGTGTCTCTAGAATACACGGAGCTACCTTGAAAAACCGTTCAAATAGCAATACACGACAGGTGTAAAAAAAAAACAAAAAAAATATTGTGGAACTATCTCCCTTGTATTTCTTGTCCTTAACAAAAGGCAGGATATTACAGAGGAGTTTGCGATTCTACAGCATTAAACAGCCTCTCTTCCTCTTCATTAAGTTCTTATAACATTATAATAGTGAACAAAGATATAAAGTACCAAGAACCATTCTGTGATATCTATATTTTATCTGATATCTGTTAACATTTAAATGATTGAAAAGACTAAAAATTTGTAAATGTAAGTATATATATTATGGTGGAGCAGAAGTGAAAAAATATAAAGGAATTAAATAATTATTTCAAGAGAAAAGGAAAATTATACGTAAACATTATAGATAAAACTGCAAATTTAAAACAATGTCCAACAATCCTCAGTGGAAAACGTTCCAGCCGCCAATCATGAACTCTGACCCGGCAATACTTGACTACAAGTCTATGGCTCTACCGAGTCCCAAAGTTATATCAGGATCTCAGCAACAAACAAGCAACAATTATAGAAATGGTACTAACTATAGCGGTGATAATTATATGGGTTCTCCTCCTGGATGTGGTAAAAATGCTACCACTACCGCTACTACTACTACTACTACCACTTACGGAGCCACAAGATTTTCTTTTGGGTCATTAACTAATATGGAAGGAAATGTAGGTTATGCCGGTGAACCTGCTACCAATAATACCGCATACCAAGATCAATCTGCAAATCAGGGAACCCGTGAAACTGGTATTATAGAAAAATTATTAGTAAGTTTATTATATATAATTGACATCGCTTATTTGACTCATAGTTTTAACTTTGAATCATTATTTATGTTGAAATATCTTTTATAGCACTCGTATGGATTTATACAATGTTGCGAAAGACAGGCAAGATTATTCTTTCATTTTAGCCAGTTTAGTGGAAATATAGAACATTTAAAAATTGGGGATCCAGTAGAATTTGAGATGACTTATGATCGAAGAACAGGAAAACCTATTGCTAGTACTGTCAGTAAAATTGCTCCCGAAGTGGTAAGTGTAATTAATAAATGGATGAATATTTTGTTGACATACTCAATGAAACTTAAAGTAAAATTAAATTTAATCATTTGTATTATAGGTGTTGAGTGAAGAACGAGTAACTGGTAATGTGACAACAGAATTACAAGCCAGTGGTGATTCACAAGGTCGAATTAGTTATGAAAATCGAGGGGAGTGTTTCTTTTTGCCGTATACCAAAGATGATGTAGAAGGGAACGTCATTTTGCGTGCTGGTGATAAAGTGTCATTTCAAATTGCTACTAATCAACGGTATTATAAATAAATATATTTATTTTTATAATAAACAATAATTAAATAAAAATAACTTAATGAATTTAATTACAGAGGAAATTTGAGTGCGTGCCATGTACGATTGGAAAATCCAGCACATCCAGTACGTTATCGTGGTGTAGTTTGTACAATGAAAGAAAATTTTGGCTTTATTGAACGTGCTGATGTAGTTAAGGAGATATTCTTTCACTTTAGTGAAGCAAAATCCATGAAAGAAGAACTCAAATTAGGAGATGATGTTGAATTTATAATACAAACGCGAAATGTAAGTCTCCTGTTGCAACACAACAGTATATTTCAAGATAAATGTTATTATATATTTGACAAAATTAAATAACTTATTTATCTTGTACAGGGCAAAGAAGTGGCATGTAATATTACTAAATTACCACCAGGTTCTATTATATTTGAAGAAGTTAGTAATGAAGTGATAAAAGGACAGGTATTAAAACCATTGGAAAGAGGTAATGCAGCACGTCATCACAATGATCCATTACCAGGACGAATTCGATATAGAGATTCGGATCATTGTGAAGTAGAAGTTCCATTTGGTGATAAAGATCAAAAAGGAGATTTCACGCTTAGGTAATATTAAAATATAAAGTTTGTTTTTATATCCAAGTGTAAATGAAATATAAATTTTGGTTTGAACAGGCATGGAGATTGGGTCCAGTTTCGTATTGCCACAGATACTAGAGATCAATTGAAAAGAGCTACAGAAATATCCCTTTTACCAGAATCATTTACTGTATCTGGTGAAAGACGAGAACAAGGTACTATTTCAGCTCTTAAAGATGGATTCGGCTTTATACGTTGCGTAGACAGAGACAGTAGACTCTTTTTTCATTTCAATGAAGTTCTTGATGTTGATAGAGAAATTACTGTAGGCGATGAAGTTGAGTTCACTATTGTACAAGTAAGTTTCATATCATTTATACGATATTTAAAAGGTAATTATAAGATAATTACCTGCATATCGTTACTCGACTTAATTTAGGTTCCTACATTTTCTTTCGAGGATCCTTCATCATCGTTTTCATACACTCGACCTAGTGCTATCAGATTGAAACATTTACCAATTGGTACTGTCCAATTTGAAACAATTATAGAAAAGGATTTGATGGGTAACGTGGTAGAAGATACGAATGGTGTTCAACGAGGTTTAATCGGGTATACGAAAGATAATCAACAAAACGTAATCATGTTTTTTTCTAAGGATTGTGATCCTAAAAATATTCCAAAAGTTGGTGATAAGGTAAGGATTTTGATTAATATTTAATATATAATTATTATACTTTGATTGTACCTAATCAAATATGTTTGTGTTAGGTTCACTTTAGTATTTGTCAAGTTAAACGAAACAAAGAATTAGTTGCCGTTGATATATCAATGGTGAATGCTGCTGGTGAAAAAATACAAAATGGAAATAAAAAAGTGAGTGGTCAAACTTATCAAGGTTTTATAGCAGCTCTCAAAGATGGATTTGGATTTATTGAGACAGTCAATCATGATAAAGAGATATTTTTTCATTTCAGGTAAATTAATATATTTTATCTCTACAATATAATATTATCATACGGATCATAATATTAATTAAATAATTCATTTGGTTGTAGTAATTTTGAAGGCGATACTGGGAACTTAGAATTAGGAGCCGACATTGAATGTATAGTAAGTTCTAACAACAGTAGAGGTTCGGGTGGATGTATTGCTGCTGATTATGTCAAGCTCGTAACTCGTGGAAGTATTCCCAGGCCTACAGCAGTCAGTGAACTACTCGACGGAGTTGTAATACGACCTTTGCGTAGCGCAAATCCCGAACAGAGTGAATATGCTGGTTTAATCAAAATTAATCCAACAAATGAGGAAGAAGAAACTCAAGAATATGAATTCGGTATAATGGGACTTGTCAACAAGCGTGAATTATTGCAGATAGGTGATCCTGTCCAATTACAAGTTGATTCTGCGGGTCATGCTTGTAACATAGTAGCTATCAGGAAAAAAAGAAGGGCAACTGTTGATGCAGTTAAAGGTCCATTTGGTTTTCTTGCTTATGAAGTCGACGATGGTAAAAAGCTCTTTTTCCATATGAGCGAAGTTCGAGATCACGCTACTTTACAACCAGGTGATCAAGTGGAATTTGCATTGGTTACGAATCAACGTACTGGTAAATCATCAGCCTGCAATGTAACTCGTCTAAGGTAATTCATTACTTTATCATGATATAATAATTATTGTATTATTTGATGTAAAATATTGTAATAATGTTTAAACAGTGATGCGGTTCAACAACGACCCGAGCGTTTAATCAGCCGATTACGTACTATTTCATTGGAAGATACGGGTCCGAAATTAACTGTAATACGACAACCTAAAGGCCCGGATGGTACACGCGGGTTCAAACAAGAAAGATTACCACACATCCCTGGTAACATCGAGGAATAAAATGTCATAAAGAGCGTAATTATTGCGCTCATACAAAATTGTAATCTACCATTAACTTGTTTTTAATTCACACAAACAAAACAAAACAAAAACAAAACACGTACACACACGTACACGCATATTCCGATACAGAGATTATTATTATAAGCATGATCTTACAAAACATTTGCCAAATCGAGACTAATGTGACAACAATAATCATTAACAATAATAATCAGTGAAATGAGAAGATGGTAATGATGATGATGATGATGATGATCTTTTCGACAGATGGAAAGCATATTGAGAAAAAAAACAAAAGCAAAAAAAAAATAATAAAACAACGAGTCATATTAACGTGTTAAAAAAAAAAAAAAATATGAAAGGAAGGAGTAACTATGATGAACGACGATATAATTATATGCCCGATCTTTAATTAGTGTAAGAAAAATCCATTTGAAAAAAAAAAGAAAGAAAAAAAAATTAGTTTACGTTTTTCATTCTTCAATTCATTTTTTCGACGCTTTTTAGCATTTTTCCGTAAAAAGAAAAAAAAACAAAACGTCCTTATAATTAAACAATTATCACCCTACACAACCCCCGTTTAAGTTTGACCTGTAAAACTTATATTTTAATAACGGCGTGTGTTTAATTGGTACAAATGATACAAATCTCACGTGGAAAATAAAAAAAAATAAAAAAAAGGAGAGAGAGAACAAACAAACAAAATTAAAAACTTTTGATTACGATATTCCTAGGAAAGATTAATAATTAATTGATTTAAGCATGTGTTCTGTGAACAACACAACAACATTGTACAGCCCGTGGTTTAAAATGATATCGTAAAGAGAAAAGAAAAGACAAAAACAAAAGAAAAAAAGAAAAAAAGAATTCAATACCGTGATGAAAAAAAAATAATATGATGATAATGCATTGGATTACAAAAAAAAAAAAAAAGAAAACAAAAAATTTGCTTGTTTCTGATGTTCTTAGACACAATTGTCCTGTCTGTCTTCTTCTTTATAAAAATATACTTACATGTTGATACAATCTTTTTATTTATATTATTTTATTTAGAACTATTTTTTATCTACCCATAACTGAAAAAAAACTTGTTTTGAATAATTCATTAATAATCGTCGATGTGTGGTGGGACAGTTTTGAGGCTCTTTATTGAAAAAACTATTTGATAAAAGATACAAACATCGCGATGAACGATAATTATAATTGACCAACTATAAACAAACAATTGACACGGATCGACCGATCATGCGGTTAACATCGGGGAAAAAAGATCAATCCATTTTTATGAATCATTTATCAACAAAACAAAATTTAACTCTATATATATATGATTGATTGATTTCATCGTAAAGGAAAGGAAAAAAGAGTGTGTGTGTGTGAGAGAGAGAGAGAGAGAAAGAAAGAAAAACATACAAAAATATGTATTTTCTTGGTACACATTTTTTCTCTGTTAAAACAAATGCCTAGGAATTTGTAAAAAAAGAAAATGAGAAAGGAAAAAAAGGCAAATTATATCTGGCAAACTATATTTGTCACATAAATGATATATATATATATACATATATATATATACATATATATATATATATATATATATATATATATATGTATATATATATATATGTATATATGTATCAGTAATTACGACAATGTATAATTAAATCGAAAGAAAATAAAATGAAACAACAACATTTACATCATGATGTTTTTTATAATATAAATTAAGCATAATTACAAAATAAAAAATCATGTCAATGTTTTTAATGATTTAACTTAATTCACACTGTCATAATTACTGAACACATATAAAAACACATATACATATATATATATATATATATAATTCGTTAAGTTCCTAAGGCACCTCTCGTGTTGTAAAATCAAATCAGTATTATAAAATTCAAAAGAGAAAAGATAAAAAAAGAAAAAGAAACATTTAACGTTATTCGTGTAAAAGAGAGAGAGAGAAAAAGAAAAAAAGATTTTTCATTTTTTTTTGTATATTTGTCCTTTTCTTTTCTATTTATTTTTTTTTAATTTTTTTTTTTTTTATTAGTTCTCATTCGAAAAAAATGATAAATGAGATTATACGTGGCAATATAATAGCAATAGGTGAGAAAATAAAATTAAAAAAAAAAAAACAAAAAAAACGTAAAGAATATTAAAAAAAAAAAGAAAAACAAATGAAATATAAAATAAAATAAAATGAAATAAAATTAAAAAAAAAAACAAAACCAAAAAGAAATAACAAAAAAAAAAAATAAAGAGACAGAAAGAAAAAAAAATTTAGGAACAAGAGAAATTACGCTTGTTCTAATGGAAAAAAAACAAAAAACAATTCATAGGTTTCAACACATCGTGTGTGCATACATATTGTAAAATTATTAATAATGAATAAATGATAAAAGTATTAAGGACTATTATTCTCTTATATTGTAGTATATCTCTCTCTCTTTCTCTAAGTATAAAAACATTTATTTAATTTGAACAAAAGGATCAATCATTTGATGAACAAAAAAAAATATTCTTACGAATAGGGAGAGAGAGAGAGAGAGAGAGAGAGAGAGAGAAAGTAAGAGAAATTAGTTTATTTGTGCATTAGTAAAAACGATTGTACATTATATTCTTCTCTCTCTCTAAAAAATAAAAAAAAAAGAAGAACAAATATTTCAAAGAAATAATAAAAATATAAAAATATTGTTATCGCATGTTTTATTATGTATGTACAAAGATGTGTATATTATTCGAAAATATGTATGGAAGAATATCTCTATATGTATGTACTCGCTTTTTGTACTAACTTATTGTCAACAAAAACGTATAGATTTTAGATTCGCAAGTTTCGTGATGGTATAAAAAAAAAAAAAAAAGAAAAGAAAAAAAGGGAAAGAGAAGTAAGAGAATTTCTTAATTATCAGATCACAACACATTCGTAGGGAAATGGTCCACGGTAACGTAGATTGTTGGGTGCAGGACAAGCTGTAAAAAACTCGATTAGATATTATCAACATTTAAATTCATTGATTAATTTGTTTTTCTTTTTTGTTCTTTTTTTTTATTTAAAAATAATACTAACGTTTTTCACAGCGTGTACCAAAATATCCTGTACCCTCGCATCGACATTTGAATCCTGGATCGGCCGAAATTTGCGAACAAGAGCCACCGTGTAAACAGGGATTAGATCTGTAGCATGTATCGTTGAGTCTACCTGTATAAGGTATTATGAAGAAAACAATTAGAACATTTATGGTTTCTTTTTTTTTTTTTATGTTTAACAATTTTAATGCAGATTTTAAATGAATAATATTTCTTTTTTTTTTCTACTGAGATTATTTAAAATATCTCTGAATTATTTTTTTCATCGTAATTTAATTCATGAAAAAAGATGTGAGATAGAATTAGGCCAAAGTTATGCAAACAAACAAATTGGTAACATTAGATTAATAATTTTTAATTTTACTTTAAAATTGAAAGACTGAACAACTTTTTTTTTATTAATAATAATGTTTCTAAGTCCTCCCCCCCCCCCTCCTTTATTTCTTGTGCATAAAACTTGGCCTAATTTTCATTTATTCATTTAAAATATTCATTTTTTATTTTGAGTACATAATTGATTAACAACGTTCGTCGCCCAGCCCGTTTCGGTTGAGTTTCTCGCCAGGCCCAAAATTCGACTGTGGGCGCGCCGTAACGTAAAGAAGCGATAAGTAGAAATATCAACAATGCAACCCGAGTATTATGATTATATTATATTATTATATTTTATTTATCGAAAATAATAAAATATAAAAATATTGTTTATTTATCGAAAATAATAAAATATAAAAATATCGTTTATTTACAAAAAATAATAAAATATAAAACTATCTTTTATTTATCGAAAATAATTTTGTTTCGAAATGGGAAATGTGATAAGTTTTTCCAACTAAAAATACTATAACTTTAACAAGAAAAGCGTCACCGTATACGGTAACGGGGCCCCCGGAGAAGCATGCCCGTCTCCGGTATACGGTGCCATAGCGACGAACGTGTTAATACGAACGATTAAAAAGTTTTACAATTTATAAATTAATAATCGTTACCTCTCAATGCTAATCTGCAATCTTCGTTACTGTCATATCTATATTCAGCCTTACAACCATAACCACAGCTACATTGGGCATTATAAATCCGACATCCGTATCTCATCTGATCCAGTTCACATGCTTTTGATAATGAACCTGTTACATGAAACAATTAAGTACTAGTATTTACTACTTAATACAATTATTACGTGTGTATATTTTATTCTAAATTTTTTGCTTTCTTTTTTTAGTTTCATTTTTAATTATAAATTAGGTATATATATCTGTTCCTAACGAAAGGAAAAAGTCGAGATTGTTGTTTGTGCTACCGGATACGGGCTACTGCACTTCCCACTTGTCTAAATTGATAATGGCCTTTCGCAGAGATAAACACACACGCGTGAATAAAAATTATTCCTTTTTATTCTTCTCCCCTTATTTTCTTATTTTATTCTTTTGTTATTCCTTTCCCTGGTAACTTTTTCCAACTATCTCTTTTTACATATCGTATACGAATAACAAAATTAGACAAAAATATTTAATTATTCAACTTGAATAAAAAATTGTATTTCTAAAATTACATGTGTTCAATTATAAACTCGATGAGTTTAATTGAAAAAAAAAAAGAAAAGAAAAGAAAAAGGAAACTTACATTTAACCTGTTAACCAGGGAATTTCTCTTTTGAATTACGCGCCTTTTTTTATTATTTATTTATTATTTTTTATATATTTATATATATATATTTATTTATTATTTTTTATATATTTATATATATATTTATTTATTTATTATTATTTATGATTAAAATAAATGAAAAGATTATGAAATATATATTTTTTTTATTTATATATAAAATACGTAAAATAAGTTTGAGGTATTTAAAATTCCCGCCAAGTTAACAGGTTAATTGTAGAACATTTTTCTAGTATAAAAACGTATCAAAATAAATATAATACTTATGAAAGAGAAATAATTATCAAAAGATTATATTCATAGTAAACCAAACAAGACTTCTTCAACTATGATAATGATCATAGTTTAATCATAGTTTATTTCATAGATTAAACTCGCGAGAATTATATATATATATATATATATATCTACTATGCAAGTAGTAGTTGATAATATTATAGTCTTTCGAAACGTGTCTCTATCTTCTCTGCGTATAAATAGCTATTATTCTCGCACTATATCTTTGAGGAAACGAAAGAAAACAACGATCTCAAGTTTAATGACCCCTTTTTTCCTTTCATTCATGATTCAAACGTTTTCTAATCAATCATCAATCATATCTTCTCAAATCCTGTTAAGTGCATTCACTAAAATTATTTTTTATTCGAAGATTAATTTTTATATAAATGGAAATAAAACAGAATTAATATTAAACAATATTAAGTGACCAATTGAATGAGTAGTTTTTAATATTTGTATTTTAATTCTTTTTATGTTACCATTTTCAATTAATATATATATATTAGGGTGGGTCAAAAAATCAATTAATTTTTTTTTTACAAGTGACACGGAAAAATGGGTTGCTAGACACCTTAGAAAAATTCTCACCAAATATGAGCTCTTAATTTTAATAGGAAAATCCTTCGCATCGCAGTTTTTTATTTTTTTTTCAGTTCAATAGATTAAAATTCATACCTCATTATTTATTGATTGTACAGAAAAATGTTCTAGACGAATTTTGTAGGAAATTTAATGCTCTACAAAAAAGGTATCTTATACTTTTTCCGTAAACCTCACCATTTGAATGATATTGAAGATTTAAATTTGATGATTTTTAGACAAATTTCATTTTTGTTTATGAAATTTATAACTCGACAATAAATGACTATTAAAAAGTGCACAATACATATTTTTGTAGGAAATTAACTGCTCTATAAAAATGGTGTCTTATGTTTTGGCGATTAAATTAAGCGTTCAAAAGATATTCATCATCAAACTTTCATGTGTACTGATTTTTGTCTCTGTATATATATATATATATATATACTATTAAAAACCAGTCATTTATTGGTTGCAGTAGAAATAAACATATATATTTTATATAAGTTTAATATTAAAAATATTATATATATATATATATTATATTATTTATTAATTTAATTAATAATTAAAATTAATTATCATACCTATAGTTAAAAATAGAAAGATCGTTGTAAAGATTGGTCCAGTAAGTATCATGTTGATATATTCCAAAAAATATATAACGATCCGTTAGTTGAAAGATTTGCGATATGAAAAAATAGTTCCTGATGATAGGCAATCCTTTCTACACACTTGTAAGAAGGTAATTGAATTGTTTTGAAAAAAATCAATTGAGATACCGGCTACTTGAGGGAGGATTTTTATTATTATACTATTACTCGTTGAATATTTATTTATTATGAGATTGTAAGAGCTCACTGATTTATAAGTAAGAAAACAACGAGTAGAGTAAAGGCCAACGAAGTCAACCGAGAAATGTGTCTCCGATTCCTCTAACTCGACTGACAGTCGTTGTTAGTCGGCACCAATCTTCGACTCTTACTGAATGGCAAAGAAAAAAGGAAAGAGAGAGAACAAAAAATTGGTGGGAGTTGTAAATGTGTGTGTGTGTATTATGGGGTAGCTAGCAAACCAGCAGCAACAGCAGAAGAAGGCCGATGACTGTAGTTTATAAACTTACACATTCAAATATCACTCACATTCTATGAAGATATGCCTCTTCTTGGTACATCGACTCCATTGCAGTTTTATCTCATTCACCTTATCATCTTTTTCCTTTTCTTTTTTTTTTTCTGTTTCTTTTTCTTTGCTGCTCCACACAGTGCGTCAGGTTCTATATGTGTCAGTAATTATGATAATGGATTAAGTCAAAAGAAAAAAGGAAATGGAAACAAATTTTATATTACAATTTATTATATTTTATAATATAAATATATAATTGTAATATATAAATTAAATCATAAAATTAAATGTTTCTAATTTTTTTTTTAACTTAATCTACTGTCCACATAATTAAACCAACATAATTTAAAATATGTGGTAAGATTCTAGGCAAGAAAATGCATATATTATTAAAATGAATTATTTACAAAAAGAATATTAATATAATTTTATTGGTTTCACTCGCACGATGATAACTGTTTATATCTAATTCCTTCTTTTTTTCTAATTATTATTTTTATCTTACAATTAATCTTATAATTTGTTTCTTTTCTTTTGTTATAAAATATGAGCATAGTTCATTTAAAATAATCATATGTTCATCCTAACTCTTCTCTGTTATAGGAAAGAAATATTTGATTCATTTCTAGAAAGACACCATTTATATGAAGGTATATATATATATATATATATATATATATATATATATATATATATATACATACTATATATATATACTATACCCCTATCTATGGTTTCACTAAATTTAATGTGTCATGTCACAAGAAGAAATATTTTTTGGAACATCCTTATATACAGGGTGTTTTAAAATATATGAACAAACCTTCAGAAATATTGTCAGTACACTAAAACAAAACAAAAAAAATTCGTATAATCATATTTTAGTATATACGTGCATATATACTAAAAAGATTATCTTTGTCTCTCTTTCTCTCTGAAAAATAAAAATAGAAAAGTCACTTCTTTTTTGAAAAAATTCTTCGAGATTTGTAGAAATATTTCAAGACAGTTTCTCGAAGCATTTGTTCAAACATGGCCATCACTCTAATGAAAAAAAAGGACATTTTTTGCACGTGTAACTGATTATAAATTATCTCGGGTTGGATAGATAAAAAGGGTCGTTAGAACGAAAAAGTATTCTTTTATCTATCCGGAAGTTGACCTTCAATCTTTGTATGTTAGTTTAGTTTAGTTTGAAATCAACTTTTCTTGCCGTTTGATCAGGAATATTATATTCTTTTGGAATTAGATGATAACACTTGACACTAACGATTATTATGCCTTAGGAAATTAATCTAATATATATATAATATATATATTAGAAAAGTGATACGTTCTCAGTGTACTTCGTACTTACATATTATCCAGTCCTTGTAAATCTTTACTATTTTAACATTAACAAATCATTGATAAGTGCAAATTATCTTAATATATATAAATTACGTGTCATGTTGTTTGTCCGCAATGGACTCCTAAACTACTGAACTGATTTTAATAAAATTTTGCACACTGTGTGCAGTTTCATCCAACTTGAAAAATAGAATAGTTTATATCTCAATTTATAATCGCAATATTATTTTATTGTGAATTATTTGTTTATTAACAAAGAGTCATGATTATCTCTGTTAGTTCGATAAGATTCTAACAGATGACGGTATAAGGTAATTCATTTTAGGGATCCTGTAGGAGGGATGCGCTATTCATATTCAGCTCATGTGCCATTGGCTGAAAATTTTGGGGGACCGCTTGAATTTATAATAATTTTTTCGTGTAACCTATTCTATTTTAATATAAATTTTTAATTATCATTAAATATAGTTCATTTTTTTCTGTATTTGATGCAATTCATTATTTCATAATTATTTCAATGTTTGAATCATTCGCGCGCAAAATCGAGTTCCGGTCCCCCAGCAATGTACATGGCGCATCCCTCCTATAGAATCCCTAATTCGTTTAGGGACCCTATAGGAGGGACGCGCCATGTACATTGCTGGGGGACATGAACTCGTGTAGTCACGTGATTGCGCGCGATGATTCAACTAACCAAAGCCGTTAATACATACTAAAGATAAACATGGCTGCGCGATTCAACGGAAGTTATCCCTTCACATTTTCAGCCTAGCAATGTACATGGCGCGTCCCTCCTATAGGGTCCCTAATTCGTTGACTTAAAGATGTATGTATCGGACTGATCGTGAGCCACAGCAACGCGTGGCGGGACACCCCTAGTATATATATATACTTCCAATAATTTATTATTGGATAAAACAATATTTATGTTATGGACGGATTTAATATATTAAATGTTAAGAAAAAAAATATACCTCAGATCTGTAGATTTATAATTAAGCTATACATTAGTAACTGCAATTGTTTTTAAACGTTTCTTTTTTTTCTTTTCTTTACATCAATCGTGCAAGATGAATTTCTGTATAAAGTGCACTGATACTGCATTCAAGATCTATAATTTAATTTGAAACTTATTATTTAATCTATTTAAGTATATCATTTTCCATGAGAATTAGGTTAATTATATTCTGTAAAGTAATATATAAAGATTATTAATTATATTATTTATGATATCTTATAAAATGAATGTTTAGTACTTTACATGAATGTTTGGTCGTGTTGTTCGTGGATCATAGTTGCTCTACGAGATTGAACCATACCTGCTGCTTGCCTATTATACAATTCTCGTACTAAATTATCCTTTTCTTGTTCGAGCAGTGCTATTCTTTGACTCTTTTTATTAACTTCCTATTTTAATCAAAAATAAAACAAAATAATTTTAATTACTTTTGATTTATGTATCTAAATGTGATTTATAAATTTAATTGACCTCAGTTAATCTATGATTTTGTTGTTTGAGTCTTGATAATACATCTTGTTGTAATTGTGCTGATGTTGGTGTAGTCAAAAATGCTAAATTCATATGAAACGGTAATCCACCACGTTCCCAGCTACTTATCAAAGCTGCAAGATGCCTGTTAACTTCTAAAATTCTTGCACGTTGTAATTCTAAACGTTCCTGCTGTGCTTCTGTCCACTGTTCCTACAAAACAACAATATAATTACGTAGAATAATACTTCAATGTTTTTAAAAATGTTATAGTTATGATTAACTATACCACATGTGAGCCCATACGTCCCAAGTGTTTAATTTTCTCTTGAGTTGCTGAAATTTGTTTTAAATACCATTCTCTAGCTTTGTCAACTGCTGCTAAACCTTGCAACAAAACATCCTTTTCTTGTTCGATTTGTTTCATTCTTTTCATCTAAAATAATACATACATTATCAATTATGAATTTGAAATTAATTTGAATAAAGAGAACAGGTTGTTTCCTAACTACAGAGTACAGCAAGCAGATGTTTTTAATGACGAATACGCAAATACAACATCTTTCTAAAGATTCTATTTGAAATATTTATGCATAACCAAAACCAACCACCCATCTTTAGTTGGGAATCCTATAGGAGAATATCTTTACCATATTGTAGTCAATACCATTCTGCAACGTATGTCGTCTTGGTTCTCTACGTCGATTTAATGGTTTTTTGGGTTGTAAACCTAACTGGTTATTTTGTAGATCTACCGCTTTACCATCTCCTAAAACGCGGGTTGGTCTTAAAAATGTAGTCCTAGCATCGGCTCGATAATTTGACATTGGCAATTGGCGTTTATCCAAACATTTATCATCGTTCATCATTAAACCCATTTGCCAATTTTGCAGCACCGTACGAATTTCAGACTTATCAATATTTCTATCAGCACTAAGCGCTCTACCTTCTAATGCAGCACCTGTTCGTGGAGGTTTTGGTGGACCATACGCTTTACTGTGCTTAGATTCAACACCATTTCTTCCATCAATTAGTTCTAATTGATTATTAATATCTTTACGATTGGCTAATAATTGTGGCATACTTAAAGTACGTTGCTGAGATATAGCATTATTTGGTCTTATTGTGGCAGTATTAGGTGACGTCCAGTGTCCTTTGTTTTGATTATCCGTTATCAAAATTGGAGCAGATGGTGGTCTGTTTGGTTGTCCATCATGTTTTTTAAAATCACCATCCGTTTGGATTTGCAACAAACAAATTTTCAAACCCGCGCAAAATCTTTCAAAAGATAACAGACCATTGGGTGGTGTGACTTTTTTCAAACTATCCAAAACTCCTTTGGGAAGACCTTGTGTACCATCGTCCTGCCATCGTCCTTCAATATCGGAAAATTTGACGTAACCAGTGTTTTGATCATCCATTATGTCAAACAGTGTACGCATTGCACTAACAAAATGTTTTGGTAGGCCATCGGCGCTCGGATTTTGTATTTGCGCCATTTTATCGTTTTAAACATATGATTGAATGTACCTTTCTAAGATGGTAACATATTTAGTTATAATTCACTAAAAAAATTTAACATTTTATACCGTAAAAAAGTAAAATGTAATTTATCAAAAATAATGACATTTGTGTATGGTTAACGATCAAGAGGTTACTTCATAATACTTGACCCAAATCAAATACTTTCTTTATATTTATATATACATATTTCATTTTTACACATTTTATATCAAACATTCCGAAATATTCGATTAATCGATTATAATCAAATAATATTATGTTTAATATTTGTCTAACGTTTAAATTCAATGATTTCTTTTTCTTAAATTAACCTCTATAGTTAGTCAATTGTGTGCAGCCATACTGTCGATGTTAGATGGAGGGAAATGTGACGTTTGCGCAATCATTGTCGATACTGATTGGTCGAAACGCGTGGCGCTAAAATCGACATATTTCAAATGCACAATCATTTAAATTTGTAAAAATACAAAAATTAAACAAACAAAATTCTCTTTTTCTTTTTTATCAGGGACAAAAGGAAGAAAATGTTTCTTATCCTTCTATTCTATAACCTTTTTTTATTTAATTGGAATCAATAAAAGAAATTTTTCCAATAATATTCTACAATTCATGCGTTTTTTTAAGGACGAAGGAGGTATTAAACTTTACAGACAAATTAACGATTACACAACAACAACAACAGCAACAATAACTAATAAACTATACAACAACACACGGAACACCTAGCCCATCGTAATTCGATTATATTTCAATAATTGTGTATCGAGTTGTAATTTTATTTCGTAGAATTGGTTTGACGTTCATCAGCGTTAGGACTTTTATCGGTGTCATCGCTATCAGATGACGAAGTGTCACGAACAATATCTATTCCTTGAGTCAAAAGATTTGTTATTCTTTCAACATCCACGGTTTCATCCTGTTCGTGAATTTTTTTCAATGCATTTGATACGATGCACAAATCGCCACGTAGCTCGCTCACAACTGCAGTTATTTTTTGTGCATCGGTAAGAACCTCTACTGATTGCGTGTAAGGATTGTAACGTAAACCAAACGGACGTTGAATTTCATTTGCGAACGCTCTGTAAATATGAAAATATAAAAATAATTTATTTGAAATTTTTTAGTAATAGGAAATTGATGTTGATGCGAATTTCAATATGGCGGTCAAAAATGGTTTGATAAAATGAAAACAATTCAACAAAATATAATTATTTATACTTACCGCATTTTTTCTTTTGCTTCTTCTATACTGTTAGTATAATAATACGCATTTTGAAAAGCTGTAATAATGCATTCTTGTTTACAAGTAATTTCAGGTTCGAATCTAAAGGTTTTTTCTGGTGCAGATACTGCGTGTCTCAATTCAGCAACCGATGATAATAATCCTGCTCCATAAACTCTATAAGAACCGTCTTGTTTGCAAAGACCAAATTCAACCGTGAAAAAGTACAGCTAAATAAACATATAAAATATTTTTAAAAGTGTGTTATAAAATTGTTCTTCCTAGAATATTATATTTTTTATTTATTAAATTACCGTTGCAAGCTTATCGATGTCGTTATCCGAAGCACCCAAGGATGCTAAACCAATTTCTTGAGAAAATTGTGCGAAACTTTTGTTTGCCAACAATGGCATATGACCTAACAATTCGTGACAGCAATCACTGTAAACAAAATTGTTCAATTATCTTTATAACTCGTATAACAATTAAATATAACGGTTTATAACCAAGAACAAATACATTATGATAACTATACTGTAAAAAGAAACTAATTTCAAATCTAATTATTTTTTTTTTCCTTTAAATCATTTAACATTCTTAGAGACAAAAGTTAGGTTAACAATGTATATATTAACTATATATACATAGTATATAATATGTATTATTTTTTGAAAAGACTGTTATTACATTGAAGTAGATGAAGGTGTTTAATTATACATTAACTTTCAATTATTATTATATATTTAAATGTATAAATAAGAAATAAATTTAACTTACGGTTCAGGAGTATAAAATGGATCCGAAGAATGGCGGATATATTGAGTACAATGAAAAACTCTAAAAGCCAATCCTGCAAGAAAATCTCTCGGTGAAAGATATCCTGCAACTGGTCGTAGTTGAAATCCAGTAGTTCCTGTTAACAAAAAAAATTAATAAATAATTAACAATAACATCTAATAAAATTATATATTGAGTTAATATAAAATAAAAATTAAATAACATTTATAAAGTATTAATATTTTATATATATATATATATATATATATATATAAAATAAAATATGTTATACAAATTGTTTTAAAAAATTGTTAATATTATTCAGATGATTAGAACATTTATAAATAAAAAATTATAATAAAAAATATGAAGTCAAACGAGAATTTGAAATAAAAAAGAAGAAAAACATAAGAGAAACAACAAACAAATATTACGTAACAATTGTTAATGAACAATAAATGAATTTTGTATAAGTGAAACGAGTAAACTACGCATATTCCATTAGTGCATAAAGAAGGTCGAATGTGTTTATCGTGTACGTGTAGATAACACGTTTGTTTTTTTTTTTATCGTCTAGTAACGTATCATTATCGTGTCATTATTGTATTATTAGAGTAAATAGTTACATGAACAACAAATATATTCTAGAAATAAAAATCATCTGAAGCTATACAGGGTGTTCAAAAAAAGAAGCATTCAATATTTATATGGTAGATAGGGTACACTGTGTTGAGTAAAAAAGTTCTAGTAAACATAGGTCGAAAGGTCAACCGTTTCCGAGATATAAACATTTTTGTTTGCTAGTATCATGATTGGATTTACTTGCTTCCATCGCATGCGTTATTTACTTCAGTGTTTATAAATCGCGTTTTGAGGTTAGTCGTGGATCAGCAATTGTAGCTGTTAGATAGTTACGAAGTTTCATTAAAATGTCGGCATATTATTCAAACGAAGAAATGGCAGACATGCATTTTATGTATGGTCATGCCAATGGAAGTGCTTTAGCGGCAAAACGTCTTTATGCGGAAAAATTTCTTAATCGAAGGGTTCCCTCTCATACACTCTTTCAAAAACTTTACCAACGATTTTGTGAATCCGGCTCATTTAAATCTTGCTATCGATGTGGTACATGCATAATGGAGCACCACCTCATTTTCTACATAATGTGAGAGAGCATTTAAACACGGTGTTCGGTTAAAGGTGGGTTGAACGTGATGGACCAGTTGCATGGCCTCCTCGATCCCCCGATTTAAACCCTTTGGACTATTTTTTATGGGGTTATTTAAAAAGCCAAGTGTATTCCTCGCCAATAAACAAAGTAGAAGAATTACGTAACCGAATCCACCATACTTGTCAAGTAATTCGACAAAAATGGGGAATTTTCGAGAGAGTTCGCAACTCCTTTAAGAAGAAGATGCCAAGCGTATGTAGAAATGGATGGTGGAAAGGTAGAAAATCTTCTGTAAATAACGGCAATTAGGGTAGGAAGTCAATCATGATAATAGCAAATAAAAACGTTTATATTTCGGAAATGGTTGACATTTCAACCTATGTTTACTAGAACTTTTTTACGCAACATAGTGTGCCCTATCTACCATATAAATATTGAATTGCTTTTTTTTAACACCCTGTATAAAAGATATATTATATTTAAAATAATACACTCTTGTTTTATTAAAATGCCATTGATGCAAATGCACTTGATATCGGTTAAAAATTCTTTCAATTAATATTTTCTATGAAGTAATCATTTTGTTTTTAACAAAAATAATTTCTTTTAGAATATCCTATGAGTAAGTAAAGTGCAATAAAATTGTAAAGATTGAGGTTATAGGAGTTGTGTTAAAATCATCGAAGTGTTTAGCAACTGCGTGATTCAAAAGTATCCTAAATTCAATCTAATGTATTAATATAATTATAATATAAATATAATTAAATCAAAATAATAATAAAATATACAAAAATTATAATATAAATAAAATAATTAAACAGATATTAATAAAAAAAAAAGTTAATTGAATAATTAATACTCACGTTTTAAGAAAATGTTCACATCCTCCAATTGTGGAATGTTATCTTCCCTGTATAATAAAAAAAATATATATATATAATTAAACAAATATACACTGAAAAATAAATAAAAAAAATTAAATATTATAAATAAAAAAAAAGGTTTACCTATATCCACAATATTTTTCAAGTTTAGGCCAATTTTCTAAATACTCCATGCACGCGTGTTTTTGATAAAGTTGATGTAATTCACGGAAAACTGTACCCCTGAAAGATGATAATTCAATTAAATAATAGAAATTAAAGTTCTCTAAAGATAGAAAGATACTTTTCTAAAAGATATATAGGTTGTGTAGCTTCATTGAGTTTATCGAAACGGTATATCGTATATCGGAGTAAATGAAATCAGGGCAATTAAGGGTGCATTCAATACGACCAAACGTAGCTTTTCTCAACGAATAAGGGGATGAAAACGAAGCAGCAACAGAATACGAGGGGAAGGAAAGGGGAAAGGGGAAATATAAAGTAAGATTAAGGATGGGGGTGGTAGGAACAAGAATATGCGTGGGTGTTTGTTCGTTCGTTCGTTCGTGTGAAAGAAAAGGAAAGAAGAAACACTTCTATTCAAGAAAAAAAAATCAAACTCACTATACTAAAAGCAAATAAGAAGAAGAATAAAAAGAAGAAGACGAAGATGAGAAGAAGAAGAAGAAGTTTACATTACTTTTCTTTTCTACGATTGGCTTCGTGCGAGTAAAATCACGTGTTCTAACTTTTTGCTTTAACGAGAGAACAATTCATACTATTTCTATCTCTTTTCTCTTTTTTTTTTTTGCAATTTATTTATTTTTTGTCCTAGTTTCTTAGTTATCTTTAAATTCACTTACCACGTTCTGATTTCTTCTGGGGTGTATTGAATTCTAGGAATTGGTTGACCACTGTAAATTTTTTTAATTTGTAATGAAAATATAAAAAATATATATATATATATATATATATAAAATATATATATAAAATTAAATAAGATATATAAATTAAATATAAATTAAATATATATATATTTTTTTAATTTAACTTACTGTTTATAATTATTCGCGATGTCAGCGAATTCTTGTCTGCGTTTACGATAAACCGGATCTTTAAAACCCTGTAATAACAAAAATAAAGAATAAACCAAAAAAGGGATTACAACAAAAAATTCATTTTTTATTTATTTCTCTTGAAGATAATAAAATTATTTTGAATTAATAACGTACAGGATGATCGGCATCTAAATCAGATCCGTACATCAACACTTTTTGTGCTTGATCGAGATCAGATATTTTTCGAGGGAACCATGGCATGTCGATTTCACTGTAATCTGTTTTTAAAAAATAAAAAAATAAATTTAAAAAATCGTAGTATAATATTACATACATAAAAAGAAAAAAACGCAAATTGAATTTACCAAAACTTGTAGCAGTGGACAAACATGGCGCATGTTGAGGAATATTTCCCGTTTGTTCGTATTGTGCCAAATTAATGGCGGCAACTTCACGATTCAACATTCTCATCAATTGTTCCATCCTTTTAGAATCACATTCAACGTCAACAAGAATTTCATATTCTGAACCACGTCTGAGTGATTTTCTTGATTCTATATGAACAACGTTTACACCTAAATCCTATCGAAAGAATTCAAAAAGGATTTATCTTTAAATGTTCGAAGATTTTATTTTTTTTAATCGCTTGAAAGAAAGAGAGAGAGACAAAGAGAGAGAGAGAGAGAGAGAGAGACTATTTTTCTTTTATTTCTCAAAAGAATATATGTATGAATTAATCTTGAAATCTTACTTGAAATACTTGAAGTGCTCGTGCCAATCCCCCAACTTGATTTTTCAACGAGAATATTACGGAATTTTTATTTTCGCTATTATTTTCTTTCTCGAGCATGGGGATCTGAATGAACGAAAGAACATATTTCTTTTATGTGTTATATTATATATATATATATATATATATATATATATATATATATATATATATATATTATATTATTATATAATATAATATTTTTTTTTATTTATATATATATTTTTTATTTTATATATATATATATATATATTTAATAATTTTATAATTAAATTAAAAATTTTTAAATTAAAATTTTATAATTACATAAATATATTATATTATAATTAAAAAATATATATAAATAAATATATAGTATATATACACATATATTAATCAATTTAGAGTACCGAACAAAACAATTTGATTAAATATTATTAAAAATCTTAAACCATAACACTAACCTCATGATTTTTATGTATAGGACTACCTTCTTTGATTTGCCATCCTTCAGATTTTCGATACAACCACATTCCAAGTAATCCCTTTCCCGATCCACTCATGACGAATGTAACTTTGATTTAACTTTACAAATTAATTTAATTATTTATTATCTTTCTTTTTCTCGATGATTGTACAAAAAAAAATATTTTATTTACGTAACGAAGAGAATATTCTGCCAAAGAGACCGATTCCTAAGAGATCGGAAGCTGCAATGTTACGGTACCATTGTTTTCTGATCTTCTTAAGTTCTCTTTCCCTCTCCTTAACCACACACACACCCTCACACACACTCATTCACTCTCTTTCTCTCTCTCTCTCTCCG
The DNA here is from genome assembly GCF_049000335.1 of Polistes dominula. NCBI lineage: Eukaryota > Metazoa > Arthropoda > Insecta > Hymenoptera > Vespidae > Polistes > Polistes dominula. Next base: position 6,214,812 of record NW_028300899.1, read on the forward strand.
TCTCTCTCTCTTTCGTGATCAAAGACGATCTCCTTTCGCGATTGGTCCGTTTACGAATGGTTGTCAGTAGCTCGAACCATTTTCATTGGCGGGATAAGATGTTTCATGGGGTTGCAACGTGACTTTTCTTTTAAACCCCTTCTTCCCTTTCCATTCTTGCTCACTCTCCGCGACCCCCTTTTTAACCACCATGAATGTTATCGTTTGGTTCTTCTTTGTATTACGTCATTGGAGACTAAAGATGTGTGTGTGGGTGGTAGGTGGATGATTTTTAAGAATAAAAATAAAATTAAGAAAAAAAAAAGAATTGGGGGTGAAGTGGGGGGTAAAGAAGAGAATCGTGAGAATTTTACAATCATTCCAATTCTTTTTCTTTTTTTTCTTGCACAATTCATCGAAATAAATTTTCTAATACAAATTTGTTTAAAAAAATATTTCGTGTCAATGATTTTACATTTGTTTAAATTTATCTTCTTTAATTAAATAAAATAATTTTTTATTTAATTTAATAATTCTTTAATAAAATATATGTATATATATAATTTTTGAAATGGTATTTATAAGGGGTGTTGAAAAAAAAATTGTAAATTTTACTAAGCATAAAATGAAAGAAGTGATAATAGTTTTGATTTTCACGAAAGATTTTCTTATTTTTTTCAATTTTTTTTCTCTTTTATTTCGAACAAAGAGCAGCAGCGTTTAATAAAAACCCGAATGCCCGAGGTGTAGGGAGAGCTTCTTCTTTGCTTCTTAGAAAAGTAGATACAACACATTACCCGGTGGTCATTACTTACCGCTATCAGTAACCCACCTTTCAGTGTTTTATTCTTGCTAAATTATACCAAACGTTTTTCTTCTAGTAGTAGTAGTTTAATTCAATAGAATATCAGGACCCTAATAATAATAAATAAATTTTATTTACGAATCAATAGAGAGGAATTACTAAAATGCATTTCTTTTTTGGTTATTTCATTTAATTAATTAAAATAATTTTATATTAAATATATAATTAATTATTTAGTTATAAAAATAATTCTTCACATATTTATTTGATTGTTTAATATTTTCTTGACATAATAATAATAATCAATCATTTGAGTAGTCATAACTACTCAAGTCTCTCATATATATTTATATTATAACCTTTATAACTTTTTAATAATTAATATACCCACATAATGTGATAACCTTTTTAAAATGTAATAAATATAATTTAAATAGTGGTAGTTAGTATTATATTATTTTGTTATTTTATATTATTTTATTATTTAGAATTAATCGAATGATTTTAATTTGAGAGGTTAACACACATAGTATTGTAATTCTTTCGTAATATTAATTCAAATTAACTATAATATTTATAATAAAATATAAATATATAATGAAAAGATATCAATAAAATAATACAATATCTTTTATTATAGTGAGTGATAGCAATCACTCCCCATTTACGTTGGTTTCATTGTTCCTTTAAATAAGTGACTTTCAATCACTTACTACTACCCGCATTGTAGACATCTTTGTTCTCATTTTCATTTATCAAGAATTTAGATCTGTTCTCTTCCTTTATGACGAATTTATAAATTAACAAAAAATAAAGAAAAACATTTAATAATTAATATCATTAAATAAATGATTAATTGATTAATAATATACGAATATTCTTAGTGTTGCAGTGTAATACAAGATGGCGGATATTGAATCTAATCTTATCAAAGATTCATTTTATTATTATTATTATTCTTATTGTTAACAATTAATAAATAAGAATTGTAGATAATAAATTCTTGTATAACATTGTATACGTAACATGATTAGAAATTGTATTAAACTTTTCCTTGTTTATAAATGATTTTTGAATCATTGTAGTATTTTCCCGGATCATAACTTACGATTAATTCATTCGGAAAACATATGTGTTACATATATATGTATTGACAAAAAAAAAATGTCTACTTTTCCGCATACTATTCCTGGTAAAGCATTAACAAAAACAACAAAAACAACAAAAACAACAAAAACAACAAAAAAACACTTAAACAATTATCAAACATGAAATGCAAAGAGAATTCTAATATTTAATTATACAGTACGTTTTAAAAGCAATCGAGATATATGTATTGGGATCTGTAGTACTTGAATACGCTATCTGGTGGCTAAATTCAAAATTAGAGTATATAGGTCGAATTGATACGCCACGTGGGATCTCTAGCACTTGAAAACGGTATCTGGTGACTAAATTCAAAATTAAAGTAGATAGGTCGAATTGCTATGCCACGTCCCTCCCAGAGATCCCAATATAAAAATAATAGTTGTAATATTTTTAACAAATTATTTAAGAATTTTCATTCTATATAAAATTGTAATTGGAATAATACTGTAATTATTTATTATAGTATATTATATAATTAATTAATCTTTAACAAAGTTATATTTTTACAAATTTAATGTTGTTTACTAGCTTGAATAATAAATAAAATAATTTAGATATACAATGATAAAAAATAATGGCGCCCTAAAAATATATATATTTTTTAGTAATTCGAAGTAAAATTAATTTCGTAGTGTACCCTAATTTTTTGAATTGTTTTGTTTGTTTTTCTTTTTAATTTTATAATTATAAACTAATATTGTTTTTTTGATTTTTTTTTACAACTCGTAAAGATTTGTAGAACACCCTGTATAATTATTTAATTGCGGTAAATTCAAATGAGGACAAGCAATAGCATTGAATGTGGATTTTTAATTTACAATGAAAAACCGGTCTTTTTATTTCGTCATATTATGTTCACTGTTCCTCGTTCAGTTATTATTTACATATGTTGAATAATTATGACATTTAAACTAATTATAGGATACAAAACATTTGATTATTATATGATTTAGTTCATGTCACAATTTTATAATGTAAATCACTTTTTTTTTTTTAAATAAATAAATTAAATAAATTATACACACCGTTTTACAGTATGTAAATTTCAAAAGTTGTTTGTGTAACTTTATCACAATTTTAAATTACGAACTATGAAAATGTTTACAAATGTTTTATATCTTTTTTTAAAACAACTCATTAACATTTTTGCGATCGTTTGGTTGTTTTTAAAGATTGTTTTCATAATTTGTTTAGATAATTATGAAGTTGTTCACTTATAGTTTTATCTAATATTTAGAAAATATATTTTTAAATGAATAAATTTGTATTATTTAAATGATTTATTAAATTAATCATAACTCTTGTTTAATTTAATATTTAAAAAACAAGAAAACCATTTTATTTAAAACAGTATAATAATTAATATTGAATGTTTAACATAGACACTTTGGTAATAAAAATCTTTTCTCATTAAATGAAGAAGAAGTTTTATTGGAAACTGTTTTACAGTTGTGTCGCAACTTACAATAATTTGTTTTCTCGAACTGTGTTACTTAAAAATTCTTAAAATTGTGTTGTTTGAGTTATGAAGTAAAATATTAACAAAATAAGTAAACAATAATAATTGAGAATAACAAACGAAGAAAGAATTATTGCATGTTTTTTTTTTGTCTTGAAGTGTATTAAAATTTAACAAAAATGATTCTTACATTAATACAAGTCCTTCAAAGTTCTAAAAGGAATTAAAAACCAACCCTTTTAGGATGTAATTTTTTCTATTTATATATATGTATATATCTGTTACATCGCCTGTTGCATCGAATTGCAATAAAATTCTAGCAATTGAAGCAACTAATATTTAAAAATCAATTTTCATAATATTTTCTTTAACAAAAATTGCAAAAAGAATATTATTTGTTTTTTAGGGTTTGGGTTACTGGTTTAAGGTTAGGTTACTAAATAAAATTTAAGTGTATATATATAATTTCGAAGTATAATTTGTACAAAATTATTTTCCAAATATTACGGTGAACCAAAAGTTTAGTGAGTTCATTTTGTTAATACAATTTTTTCAAAATTAATTTTTAAGTTAAAATAAAATTATTTTATATTACAAAGTGTGAAATATTAATTTTTAAAAATACACACGACCTTTTACTTCTCACCTTAACAAATACTAAATTTGTGTTTCTAACAAAATTGATACTTAATACATTTAATATTTAATATTTCAATTTGTTCGCGATTTTTACTAAAAATTTACAAACATCGTTTCAATGAAAAATTGAATAGTTGAAAGAAATTAACATTTAAGTATATAAGTATATATATATTAAGTATATAAAAAAATAATTATAATTATAATTGAGTTAAATCAATTCAACCCCTAAACCTACCATTAATCATAAAACAATAAAAGTATCATTTTAAAATCTAAACAAAAAACAACAAATCTTTAAACATACTAATTTATTATTTGATCTAACTAAAAATAAAATTTAAGTACACGAAAGGTGGGTGAGGGGTAGTAAATTTATCTCATTTAGTATAAAAATATATTAGACATGTTAGAAAGTACGAATATTCGTATACATATTCGAGTAACACCGGGAATACATCGAATATCAATGAAAATAGGATGAGTTGGATGAGGTGAAGGGAAGAAGAAGAGGCAAGAGGGTGAAAGATGGGTTGTTGGTTGTAGGTGGGAGAAAGGAAAAAGGGGTGGGAGGAGAGAAATCGAAACAACTGGTGCGCATGTTGTTGGCACGCAGGAATCAATAGGGGGTGTGTGTCTTTTCGGTTGGGGTCGCTAGCATAGTTGAGAAAGGGGGTTGATTGTAGGTGGAGGTTCAGATAGAAAGAGATAGAAATAGAAATAGAAAGAAAGAAAGAGAGAGAGAGAGAGAGAGAGATAGAACGATTGCAGTGCCACACTGTTGCTGTCACTTGCATTGCTCAAGACTTGGGTTAGGAAAAACGAGGAAAAGGTGGAAAACGTTGAGGACGACGACGAGGACAACGACGACGACGACGACGACGACGAGGAGGACGAGGACGAGGACAACGAAAACGCGGACAATTGAGACGACGGTGGCGACTAATACTCACCATCAACAATATAGAGTAATTTCTTAGCGACATCTGACAATATAAAAGCACCTCGTCATTGCTTACCTGAGAAAAACCACCACCTCGTTTCGAGTGTGTCATCGTCGTCGTCCTCTTCATCATCATCATCCTCCTTCTTCTTCAGTTCATCAAATTTTTCTTCTTCTTCTTAATCATCATTATCAACGAGGAAGTATAATGGCCGACTCCGAGTTCGAAGAGTTTCGACATTATTTTGAGAGACTACCCCAACATCTGAAAGCACCCCTTTCTAATTACACGTGAGTATTCATTATTATAATATATTTGGTATATTAAAACAAGTTTACTTCAAATTATTCATTATTATATATTCTTTTGGTATATTGAATAAATTATTATATAAATTATTATATTATTTATTTATTGTAATATGAAGAAATAGGCAATTATAATTTGCAAATTGGTTGTTTCTTTTATTTTTTATATATTGGAATATATATCGTTGTTCATAGTTGTATTTTTGGTATTAACTAAATTATTATATATTATATTAAATTATTTATTTATTATAATACGTGAAAAAATGCTATAATAATTTGCAGATTAATTTTATCTTTTTTAAAATCAATTTATATGTTAGAATACATTTGATACCTCAATTGAATTATTCATCGTCATCGTTTTTGATATTAACTAAATCATTTTATTATATTGTATTATTTATTTATTATAATATGAGAAGAAAAAGGTCATAATAATTTGATTGATTTTATTTTATCTATCTCTGAGTATTATGAATTTTTTATACGAGAAGCTGTAGAACATTTTGAATCTTTCTTCGTTACCCAATATCGATCTGAAGGGGTAAGAAGAAATGTTATCCCCATAATACTTTATCAATTTCTTTCGATAATACATTTAATTTGGTTACTTTGATATTATTTTTTTAAAGGATGTCAAATGTTGATTGATTAGTATTAATATACCAAAGTAAGTCAGCCTTGCACACCTCGAACCTTTTATATGCACTCTTCCTTATACTTCATGCAATATGAGACACTGTATATATGTATATATATAAATGTATACGTCATTGCAACATTATGCTCTAGTTTCTTACTATTAAACGAATACTTTATCTTTAATAATATTATTTAATCAATGTTTACTATTAAAACAATAAAAAACAAAACAAAAATAAAAATTTGAAAATTAGTTTATAAAATATTTTTATAAAAATGTAATTTAAAAAATATAATTTAATATTAATATTATTAATATGTGATACGTGATATTATTATTATTGTTATTATATTTATATTATTATTTATTATATAATTTAAATAAATTTCAATGTATATAGTAATAATTTTATAATTAAATATAATTTTATATAATTTAAATTTAAATTTGTTATATTATTTATTTTATTAATTTTATACCAAAAATAATAAAATAAATTTATTTTAACTTACAACTGAATCAAATAAACCATCTTCAAATAATTATAATGCATAATAAAAAATATACCCCATTTATGCAATTTTTAACTCACCCCAAATAGCACCAATGATAACTGGTAAGAAATTTAACACCCCCATCCCCAAAAAAAGTGACAATCTGTCATTTTAATCAACTGATGTTAAAGTATGAAACAAAGTAATTCAAAAAATGTTTCACGTGACATAATACAGGCTAGTGCACGATGTTATACTCGATGACTCGCCTACGTCATCCCAAGGAAGTGACGGTGAGGAGGTTGACGATGCAAGAAGACCTTGCGAAGGTGTTGCTGGGGATTCTGAAGATGAAGATGTTGTTGTTATACACCGTCATGATAATCAAAGTGGTCATACTTCTGCTGACGAGAGCGAGGATCTCGATAATCATTGCTCAATTGTGGCTGACAGCGACTTTAGGTTGGTAACATCGTAAGTGTTGGAAACATTTTCCATATTTGAATATAACAATGTTTGTTTTTTTATATTTTAAACGTTTAACAATCATACGTATCACATCTTCAATATTTTTATCAAGATGGTCTAAGATTTGATACGTTATTTGATGATTTATGAATTTATTTATATTGAATGAGAATGCAAACATGAACATGTTTTATAATAATATAATAATAATAATTAAATAGAAAAATGCACAGCACGAAATAAAATTTGATTTCGTAAAATATTGCACGAATTTTATTTTCAAGATTTGATATTCTAAATGGAAAGTTATTAAAAATTTGAAACCTTATTTAACCTGTTAACTGAGAAATTCCCTTTTTAATTGCACAGTTCTTTTTATTATTTATATATTATTTATATAACTAATAATATAATATTAATTATAATATATATTAATAATATATTAATAAATATAATATTTATATATAACACTATTATTTATATATTTATTTATTATTTATTATTTTATTTATGCTTAAAATAAATTAAAATACTATAAAATATATATTTTTTCATTTATTTATATATAAAATACGTAAAATACGTTTCTGATATTTAAAAATCCCGCCAAGTTAACAGGTTAAGAATAATTCAAAATAAAATTAAAAACTTATCATTAAATTCTCAATAATAATTGTCATCGACATTTTGTCCAATAAATAATATAATATAAATAAAAGAAGATTGGCTGTTGTTGTAAAAAAAAATAGAAAAAAAATGTGCAGCCACAATTCGCATGGTGAATGGTAGCTTAGCTGACTATACGACTACCCTTGGGTGACATTAGCTTGTTCGGTGGACTGAGCAGCAGGGGTCGATCAGCAGGCGGCCCTGGTCCAGGTGGAGGTGGAACAACGTCATCCGGAAATGGTGGTAGAGACAGCGTAGTCAGCGACGTTGGTGATTCCTGTTCGAGTTTGAGTTCCTGGCCAACACCGGAACACCTTCCAACGAATCGGCCAGGTAGTGGTAGCGGAGAACGTAGACGTCGAAGATTACCGGAAATCCCTAAAGCTAAAAAATGTGAGCTATGGGCTGTCTATTAGTTAGTATAAAACATATTATCAATGATTAATTAGTAATAACGTTATAATCTGCTTGGTGGAATAGCAGCAACATAATAAGAAAGTAATTCGAACAAACTGATCTTTTATTATTATTATTATTATTATTATTATTATTATTATTATTATTATTATTATTTATCTTTCTTAACCTTCGTCAGGGGTTTCACGATCGATATATAAATTTACTGACTCCCTGACCACAGAACTGTTAACCGCAGTGAAAGAAAATCTCTACGAATGTGTACGTACTTTAGCTCCAACGTTAAACCACCAGTCTCGTTTACTAACAAATAAAATAAACGTGTCGTGATATTATTATTTCCTTTTAATTTTATATAACAACTTGGAATGAGAATTTAGACATGTACGGTAATTATTAACGAATCAAATTTTAAATAATTATTTAAGTAGGATTAAAAGATAATTTCATTTTGTTAGGTATACCCAGTGGTGGTGGTGGTGGTGGTGGTGTTGGCCAAGTGTCAATGCAAAGTTCATCTTCGTTAGCTGACGAATTGAATGCTGCAACAACAGGTTCTAACGTTGGGTCAACAAGTTCTAATTCCGGAAGGCCTCATCTCGTTTTACGAAAATGTCATCCTCGTTTAAGACACGAGGACAGTTCACCGGACAGCGAAAGGATGGCTACGGATAGTGGACATTCGACTGCCCATTCGCCAGATAACGGACCCAAAAGTGTATCACCTATACCGTGCAATACTTTACAAAACACAGATTCCGTTTCACCTGGTAGCACTCCAGGTAACAAGTTTCCCTTTTATTTCAACGAGGATCAAAATGTTCTTTCATAAAAGGATTTAAAACAAATTCATTTGAAGGAAGCGGAGGTGTACCATTCACTCAATTGGAGTTGTTGGAAGCAACCCATCGTGGTTTGCACAAATTCGTGCCTAGACATCACGACGAAATCGATTTAGAAATCGGTGATCCGGTTTACGTACAAAAGGAAGCTGACGATTTGTGGTGCGAAGGTGAGATTAATTTTTCTATGACACACATGATGAACTTTGTGATTATATGTTTAAAAAAAACACTTTCATTCGTACATTTCAAAAGGTGTCAACTTACGAACAGGAAGACAAGGTATATTTCCATCAGCATACGCAGTTGACATTGATTACAGTGATTTCGATCCTTCCGCACCTAAAGTCAAAAGGGAAAGATATCTTTTAGGATATTTGGGTTCAGTAGAAACCTTGGCGCACAAGGGTACAGGTGTCGTTTGCCAAGCTGTTCGTAGGATCGTTGGTAATTCATCAGATCAATCACCAATTTCACAAAGTTGCATACTCGAAGTGTCCGATCAAGGATTACGTATGGTGGACAGAAGTAAACCGCGGGTATAAAAACAATCATACATAAATATTTATACGAGTGTAAACATTTGAAAAAATCAATGATAACATTTTTTACAGAAAAATCAGGGTCCTTGTCACGATTACTTTTATTCTTTAAAAAATGTATCCTTCTGTGCATTTCATCCACGCGATCATCGTTACCTTGGTTTCATCACGAAACATCCAACGTTGCAAAGGTTTGCTTGTCACGTGTTCATTGGTCAAGAATCTACACGACCAGTTGCTGAAGCTGTTGGGTGAGTTAACAAATACAACATTTATTTATAATTAATTATTATTTATATTATATACAGTCTAAAAACACTGTGTTTCTCAACGTTAACAATTAGTTGACTAATATTCGGTAATTTGTTAATATCATTTGTTAATATGTAAGTTGTTAATAATTTAATCCATTGTTAATATTAATATTATTAATAATGTGTAAATATCATTTAATTCACCCCCCATTTTGAAATATTTCAATTTTAACCTCACTTTGGGAAACACTGGGTTAGACTAATAAAGTTTTACACGTTTATAAACAATTTTTTGGTTTTTTTTTATTTTTTTTTACTTACAGACGGGCCTTTCATCGTTTCTATACGAAATTCATCGAGACTGCTTTTCCTATAGAAGACATTTACATTGAGTAAAATGAATTTATTCTTTGGCCTGGGCCTCCTATGGCGCATCTTCTATGGAAAAAGAAGAAAAAAAAGATCTTGACACGCTGCTCCCTATTTTCCCTTGTAAATAATTTTCCCTTTAGCTCTAAATATACTAATTATATATATACGTGCGAAGATGAAGAGGAAAGAACAACAACAACAAAGAAATAAATTAATAACAGGCGCCATTCTCACACAATATTCAATTATATAAAAAAATATATATAAATATATATATATCTTAGAGTGGGTCAAAAAAATGACTTTTTTTTTTCAAGTGCCACGGAAAAATGGGTTGCTAGACACCGTAAAACAATTCTCACCAAATATGAGCTCTTAATTTTAATAGGAAGATCCTCCGCATCGCAGTTTTTTATTTTTTTTTTTTCAGTCTAATAGATTAAAATTCATACCTCATTATTTATTGATTGTACAGAAAAATGTTCTAGACGAATTTTGTAGGAAATTTAATGCTCTACAAAAAAGGTATCTTATACTTTTTCCGTAAACCTCACCATTTGAATGATATTGAAGATTTAAATTTGATGATTTTTAGACAAATTTCATTTTTGTTTATGAAATTTATAACTCGACAATAAATGACTATTCAAAAGTGCACAATACAAATTTTCGTAGGAAATTAACTGCTCTATAAAAATGGTGTCTTATGTTTTGGTGATTGAATTAAGCGTTCAAAAGATATTCATCACCAAACTTTCATGTGTACTAATTTTTATCTCTGAATATCTTTTGAACGCTTAATTTAATCGCCAAAATATAATTTTTATAGAGCAGTTAATTTCCTACAAAAATTTGTATTGTGCACTTTTTAATAGTCATTTATTGTCGAGTTATAAAATTCATAAGCAAAAATGAGATTTGTCTAAAAATCATCAAATTTAAATCTTCAATATCATTCAAATGGTGAAGTTTACGGAAAAAATATAAGATACCTTTTTTGTAGAGCATTAAATTTCCTACAAAATTCGTCTTTAACATTTTTCTGTACAATCAATAAATAATGAGGTATGAATTTTAATCTATTAGACTGCAAAAAAAAATAAAAAACTGCGATGCGGAGGATCTACCTATTAAAATTAAGAGCTCATATTTGTTGAGAATTGTTTTAGGGTCTAGCAACCCATTTTTCCGTGGCACTTGAAAAAAGAAAAGTCATTTTTTTGACCCACCTAATATATATATATATATTTTATATATACATCGGGTATATACCACTAAATTTTATAACCTAAAATATTAATTTATTTTTGGATTATCATAGGGGAGGGGGAATTATATGCTCGATACAACGTTGCACTTATTTCGAGGTTATGATAAATTTTATCTCTCGATTTTTAATAATTGTCAAGGTGATCGACAGTTTATTTGAAATGAAATTTATTCTCAATTAATTTTTTGAAAAAAAAAAAGAAAAAGAAAGGTGTTTGGTAACAGTGATGAAAAAAAGAGATTCAAAATTCGAATCTATTTAGAATTGCATATTTTACATGATCTTATTTTATTTCTATTTTTTGTTGTTCTAAGTTCAAGCGCGTGCATATTAAATTATTATTATGATTTGCGAGAATCATTAATCTTTTAGTCAATATATTTTTTTTTTTATAATACAGTTCGAAAAAAAATAGAAAGTGAAATTTATGATAAGTTTCAAAATCATCCGACAGGTTTTTTTTGTTTTAAAATATCACGGGGAATGAGATAAATCGTTTATCGATTTTATATTTGCAATTAATTCCTTGCAAAAAGAAAAAGAAAAAAAAAGTGATTTATAATTTAAATTAAAATACTGAAAACAATGTCCTTGAAAAGTTTCAAAAAAAAAACCTACACGAGACTGCAAGATTCTTTCAACTTTCAAACGTCACCCTCATTGAAATAAATCTTACCTTGTTTTATAATCATTTTTAAAAATGATAAAAATCCCGCCAAAAAAAAATAATGAAATTATTTTTGGTGACAAAATTTAGTAGTTTAACTCGATGATATATATGTTACCGTTGAAAATTTTACAACAGTTAGTTGTTTCCTAGTAAACAAATAAAAATTTTTCCTTAAAATATTAAAAAAAAAAAAAATTAATCTAATTAATTAATGTATGAAAAATAAAAAAAAAGCAAACAACAATATTATATAAACTTTTAACGGTAACATATACAAATATATTTACAGTATGCATAATCCGTATCGAGTTAATTACAGGGGATTGTAAAAACAAAACATTACGACGAAACAAAAACCCCTAAGCGTAATTTGTTCAATTATTTTCTATTAATAATTGGATTTCATTTTTTTATTATTATAAATAATATAATTCGTCAGTTTGTTTAAGATACGTTCAAAATTTAATATTGTTTAATATTAAATTGTTAAATTAATATTGTGCAAAACTCGATAAGAACGGATTATTGTTCAATAATTTCACTGTAAGAAAAGGAAAAAGAAAAACAAAAAAAAAACGAAATCGTCATTGATCGTTCAAACGACCGAACGAATCCTTAATCTCGCGTTATGTTTTACTAAAATTATTTTTTTATATTTTTTTTATTTTTTATTTATCTTAAACTATAAGGATACGCGAAAAAAATATTCATCTTCTTCTTCTTCTTCTACTTCTTATGTATAATATCGCAAAGTAAAATTAATTATTACGGGGGGTTAAGGATTTGCAAGGAACTTCGTGCTTGTTCCAATAAACAAACAAAAAAAATTATTATGTAAAACATTTACGAATTAGCAACGAAAGAAAGAAAAAAAGAAAATAAGAAAAGAACAAAAAAAAAAACAAAAGAATAAAAATAAAATACGTAGAACGATAGGGCACGTAAAAAAAGTCGAAATCTTTTTAGAAACTTAGTAGTATATTTTTCTATGTTTCTTTTTTGCGATTATGCTAATAACTTTCTCTAATCTCCGTTTTTAACCCTTTTCCAAACCCCCCACCCTTAAACTCGATGATTCTCCATTTTGATTAATTGTAAAACAAGTCATTCAAAAAGAAAAGAAAAAAACAAGAATTTTCTTTGGTAATTCTCGTTAAGGGGTGGTTCACTCACTAAGGGCTCGATAAAAGGGTGGTTTTATTATTAATTTGTTTTTTTATTATAATTCCTCTAAATAATTCCTATTTGATCCTTATTAAAGATGCGATTATTATGGCGAGCATTTGATCGAGAAGAATAGAAAGAAAAACAAATATATATACATATATATATATATATATATATATGTGTGTGTGTATGTATGTGTTTATATAAAAGGAACGCACATTGGCCTCTAATGTATTTACAATTATCGTTAAATATTGTAACACGCCGATATTATTTTAAAATGATGATGATGATGATGATGATGATGACGATGAAGATGATAATAATAATAATAATAATAATAATAATAATAATAATAATAATAATAATAAATCGACAAGTTTTTGTTTCAACAATTTTCTCGTCTACTTTTGTTTTTCTTTTAATACTAAAGAGAGTTCTGTTATTTTACTATACTTAAAATTCGTCATGAATTTCATAAGTTAACAACTACGTAACCTTACCTAACCTCCTTCCCGCCACTTGTGGGATTTCTAATTGAAATGCACGAAATTTGAATTTTATTCCTATCTCTCATATTTGGATAAATTGAATTTTGAAAAATTGTTAATAATATTATTAATTATTTCATTATAATGAATTTTGTTATAATATTTGAAATTAGTTTAAGATCAGAGGATTATAATAAGAGATATGAATTATTTGAAAAGACAATTATTGGTAAAATACGATCATTGGATTATGAATCATGATCGTTCACATTTTCTTAACCCATTAGCTGCCACGATCCCCATTTGGGAATTTCGGAATTTTACGTACACCACTCGGTTTTATGTGAACTGTATGGAAAAATGGCATAATAATAGCTATTTTGTATGTATAGGAAATAATAAAAGAAATAAGTAATAGTCTCTTATTGGTTTTTTTTCGTGCAACCAGCCACAATCCCCATTTAAGACTTTTTCAAAAATATAAATATTTCTCTAACCAAAACTAATTTGGCAGTTAATGGGTTAAGCTATGATTTTTTTTTATGTTTTTTGTTCATGCCTTTTCTTTCCCAATCATATAATGATGGAAATTTTTTGTTTGTTTGTTTCCAATTAGTATTATTTACAAAAACACTTTTTCACTTTCTATTAATTCTTAATAATTCAGTCTTGACACAATAACTATACATATAAGTATTTCCTATTTGTTATTATAATATTTTGTTTTTTTTTCTTGTAGATATTGTTAACATTAAAAGTTCATTTCTCACTCTCTCTCACTCTCTTTCTTTTTCTTCATTTAACATGAAGAAAAGAATTCCATATTAACCTTTTTACAGTTGGTTAATTAAAATATTCATTCGATGCAACCTAAAACGAACTATCATCAATTTTTGTTTTTTATTATTATTATTATTATTATCATCATTATTCATATTATTAATATTCTTCTTCTTATTATTATTATAATTGATTTTTATTTTATCATTCTTAAGATTCTTCTTTAAAGCTAGTCCCTTTTACCTAGTAATATACATATAAAAAATTATTTGAACGCTAGTCAAATGTAAGAACAAAATAAAAGAATAATAAAAAAAAAAAATGGAAAAAGAAAAAGAAGAAAATACGCAATTTTATTTCCATGTTGTCTTTTTTTTTCTTTGAATTATTTCTATTTCAAATCTAATTGTTCTTATTTTGACAAAATTGTAAAGTAACAAATTGTGTATACTGTATATATAAGTTCAAAAAGTTGTGTTTCGTTGCAATTAGGATGATATTTTTGAAAAATGTTCCTTTTTTATATAATATATATATTGATATAAATAAGGAAACGTCAAAATATCGAAGTAGTCTTTTGTAAATCCTGCCATTTTTTTCTTTTCTTTTTTTTTCTTTTTGCTAACACACATATTTAGATATACATTTATACACATCACAATAGTAGTCCCACACTAGTAGTCCAACAATAATAATTATTTACAATTAGTCTTGCTAGAAATTTCAGAACAAATTTTTTTTTGTTCCAAAAACTTATCTTATTAATTAAATTTTCTTTCCCCTATTATTATTATTATTATTATTATTATTATTATTATTACTATTATTATTAATCATACGAGTAAACTTATTCGAATATTTTTTTTACCATTGTAGATGGTAGATGTAAAATTAAAAAAAAAAAAGAAAAAAAAAAGAAACAAAACGAAGAACAATGGTTACCACAAGGATATGAGATCGATATTGCCTTCTCCTATTTTGTTTTTTGTTTTTTTTTCTTTTTCTTTTTCATTTTAAAGATAAAAAAGAAGAAAAAAAAATATTGATAAACCATTAAGGTTCACAATATTAGCGAAGTATAAAATATAATAATAACATAGTTATGTACAATAATTATAAAGTTAAACTAAATTGTAATTGGGGTTTTTTTTTTTTTATAAAATAAGCAATTAAGTATTGTAATATTTAAATTGAAAATACAAAAAGTAAAGTGAAATATTTTATTTCAACATATGAGATATTGGATCTCATATTTTCTTTATTTTTTTATCCTGAATTTATTACCACAATACTTATCCACTTATTAGGTAACAAATATCCTGTATATATATCTGTACCTCAAAGGGTTAAAAAAAACTATGTTCATTTTTTACCAGATCTGTATTTAACCTCTTTTTGCAAATATTTTTTAATTTATATTGGATAAAATAATATTGAATAAAATTTTGTAAAGAAAGAATGTAACAATCAAAATATTTCTATATGAATATGATGAATATACAAATATTCAATAAACAATTAAAAAAATGTTTGACATTACACAACTATTTTACTGTAAAATTTATGAAAATGTTAACATAGTATTTTCTTATACCTTCAAAGTATTGATATATAGTCTTACATATCAATAAAAGTTCTGTAAACTCCCCCATTCCTTGTATTACATCGGTAATATAACTAATTTTTTTCACTTATCACTTTTTGTCAATTTTTTACTATTTTTTTTTTTTTACTTTTCATTTTATTAATATTATTAATATTTTAATTGTAATTTTTCTTTTTTCATCTTCGCAAGATTTTTCTCGTCGCACATACTCGAGCACATTCAATTTTCATTGTATATTTTATTTTATTTTTTTTCTATTCTCACAATTATAAAATTTATGAAAATGCTCGGATTACAACAACACGTAAATGATTTTTTACTTTTTTTCCTCCACAAAATTTCTAAGTTACATCGACTAGTTTCTTTTTTTTTTTTTTTGCTAAAATTCTCATTTTCCTTCAACTTCCTCTCTTATTATCATTCTGAAAAAAAAAAAAAACATCTAAATTATTTTATATCGTTTCTTTTTTTTTACGAATAATAATAACATAAATATAACGACAAAAAAACGTATAACAGAGAGGCCATATTGAAAAAAAATTCAAATCACTGCGCTAGGAATTTGATTGTCTTTTGTAAAATGAAAAGAAACAAGAGAACAACAACAAAACAACAATAACAACAAAACAAAAAAAAAGGAAAAGATAAAGAAAATTCCTCCTCCCAAAAAAAAAACACAAATGAAAAAAAAAATCTTTTTATTAACACTTTGGTAGAGTTTCTCTATGAATCAATAATAATTCTTCACAAAATTTTCATTTACTTGTCAAGGTAACTTTTTTTTGTTGTTTTTCATAAAATCTCATAATAACACTTAAGATCTTCACAAGTTGTGTCATCACTCAGTTTGAGCATTTAATACTTATTTTTATTTACTTATTTCCTTCTTTTTCTTGATCTTCAATGATATCATTGAAATATCAGCAGCAATAATTCAAAACATGTATGAAAAGCAAGAGAAGGCGACGTACGACGATCATCAATAATATAAAAGCCTAAAATATTTACAGCGTATTATTAAAATCACAAAGTACATCAAGTATTTGTCTAATTTTTTCCATCATAATCTTTATCGTTAAATTTACAACAATGAGTAAACGTGAAAAGTAGAGTAGGCTTTTGAAAAATGGGGGATTGGTTATGGGTTATTAAACAGGGGAAAGAAGAACTTTGATTTCTCAGAGAGCTGCGCAAAGGGTATGTGTGATTTACATTGAACACAGACAGTTTGGGGACATTTTGTACTATAAGATCACGAGAATTAATTATTATCATTAAATTTTTTACATCGGTGGATTGGATTGATCAGGAAACATGGACACTGGGGAGAGCACATTTTTTGTTTTCTTTTTTTTTTGGAGGACGGGGCTAGAAAGTGAAAAGGATACCAGCCTTATAACTCACTTCACCAAAAAACCAAAATTAAAATTAATAAGAACAATTGAAACTTGGGTCTAATTATTATAAAATTGCACATTTTTAAACTACAATCGTTCATGTTTTTCTTTCCATTATTTTGTTTTAATGTACTTCGTTATAAATAATCAAAAAAATATAATTCTTTGAAATAACGAACAATTGAATGTAATAATAATAATAATAATTTGTAAAAAGGTGTACTAAATTTTATTGTAGTTAGAACTACATAACACTACGTCGTTCATTTGAGCAAATTGATTAACTTTACTAAACATGAAGTTAAGTTTCAGTCAAATACTTTGGCATTGAAAATTTGTTTTTTCTTCTTTTTAAATTTTCAAAGTAAAGTTAATCATTTTATTCTCGTGAATGAGTAAATTTAAAAAAAAAAAAGAAAAAGGAAAAAGCCTTTACTAATTGTCAAAATTATTATTCGCAATTGGTAACGATTTTAAAAATGTTACTAGGAGAAAAATGTTTTTTATTTATACAAAATTTTTCTCACAAATTTCTAACGTTCTATGTTTTATTATACAGAGAGAGAGAAAAAGGACGGATCGAACGATCTCATTTGATTATAGTTGAAAAATTCTGCTAAAACTTCTAATTTTTTTTTTTAATGTTCCCCATTTTTAAGTTGGCCATTTAAAGAAGACATCGAGAAAAATGTATATTATGTATATAAAACAAATTCCGAATCGTGACATAATATAATCTCATTCGTTTCAATGGCAGTTTTAAAGTATAACAATTGTGTGTTTATTTTTTAACCAGTTAAGCGTGTTTGACGACTATTCCGTCATGGAGATGTGGCAAAATTTCGTGTTATGACGTCTACATCCGTTATGCGTAAAAGTTTGTTACAATTTGATGTTTAAATTGTAATTTCTCTACTTTTTCCGTTTATTATATATAAATATATGTTCATATTAAGAAACTGTGTTTACATTAGTAACAAAATTGTTCATTTTCTAAAATAAAGTCGTCTTTTTGACTATCCAATATTTTAACAGCGCCACTTACTCTGTGTTTAACGACTATATCCGTCATCGCTTGATTATCGCGACACACATCAGAGAGCGCTCTGCGCACAGATCGCCATACTTAACTGATTAATACATTTGAAAAACAAAATAAAACAATTTCTATAATATTTTAATTAAACATGCGACGTCAAATATTCTGTCATTTAAAACGATGAGAATTAATTATATGACTTTGACAACGACTCGGATTTCTTGTAATTTTTCTGTTTTAATAATTTTTTCTTTCTTTTTTTAAAAGACAGTCCATTTTGTAAAATACACATAATAATAGATATTAGCAAAAATTATAGATTTTATATATATATATATACATATAACAAAAATGTGTAAATTGATATTAATAGTTGCGACCCGATCCTTTTCCTTTTTCATTTTCTTTTCTTTTTTTTCCTTTGTTGATTAGTTCTTTTTTGTTCTTATGCTATATATGTATATATGTACATGTATAATCACATGGAAAGCAGTACTAATATAGTACACATTTGATAATAATACCAAATATTAAAATTCGATAGATTAAATCGACAAAAAAGTTCCAATTAATATTACAAATAGTACACCTTTTTTTTCTTCTTCTTCTTCTAGAAATCCAACATCTATACATTTAGTTTGACACTAATAATTGATTAAAATTACAAATTGATTTTCTAATTGGGTAACAAAATACGAACGAAATTAAAATCTTATTCTTTATCTTCAATTGATATTATTTTTGTTTAGAATTTAAACAAAAAAAAAAGACAAAATAAAAGTCTAGTCGTCTCAACAAAAAAAAAGGTACGTAATTTCATATCTTACATTTTGTTTCTATTATTTATAACCTTAATGCTGCTCTCCAGCTGTTTCAAAACAGCATGGATATAAACTATCTACAAAGTGTTTTTATCGTAAAATTTATAAAGTTCCAACACTGCAGAACACTCGATCGTTCGATTCACTTTTATATCTTTGTCCAATTTGTCTAACGAACGATCGTTTATTCCTATTATAATTCTTAACGATTTTTACAATCGCCAAGCACTCATGAAACTCGACTGAAATAACATCTTCTTTTCTTCAATTCATATTTTCTTCTTTTATTTTTTTTATTTTTATTTTTTATTTTTTAAGCACCAACATAGTACCAATAACTTGAATTTTATTTAACGACAAAAACTTGGTTTCCTTTTTTTTCCTTCCTTCTGCTCCTCCTTCTTCTCCGACGCCATTTTTTTTCTTCAAGAAGACAAAAGAATAAATAAGTAACTTCGATTGGTGCAATTCGATGATGCATATTGCACGTATGCCGATCGTTGTTGTTTTTTTTTATCTTCTTCTTCTTCCTTTTTTTACTAGAGGATGGATCTAGTAACATTTTTTCAGACTCATAGTTAAATTCGGTAATTTGAAGTTAGGGGAAGTACCAGACATCCTTCTTCTTCATTTTTATTTTTTCTTCGAACGAATTTATGTGACTCTTGGTGGTAAATGGTGCTCCTCCTCGTGAACATAAATCGTTTCCGTGAATTATATTTTTATGATACGTAAACCAGATAATTAAACATCGATGTTTTGCTTCGTATTGACTTGTATATTCAGATGATCTTGTTGTAATGTCTTTAACATTTGCTTTTGTATTTTATGTTCAGCCTGTAATCGATGTAAGACATTACCTACATAGAAATAAGTCAACATATGTATATATGTACAGATAATTGATAATAAACCAGATCGGTTACGGTTACCTGTAGCTGAGTCAAATTTTTTCTTTGAGCTTCTAAAGCTGGATTCTCAAGGTCACGTTTTAATGCATTAAATTCGGATTCTTGAAATTGAATATCATTGGTGAGTTGACGATGTGTCTTCGTTAACCCGTCACTGACTATTTGTTGCTGTGAAAAATCAAGCTAATTTCCATTCGATTATTATTTTACGAATCACATATTATACATAAAAACAATCAAATAAAACAATTCTTTCTTTTATACTCACATCATCGAGCGACGTCAATTGTCGCGAATTCACCTCATCATAGTTTTCTAGAATAAAATTGAAACAAACAAAAAATAATCTCGTTAGTATACATCATTTAAAAATGGTGAATCAAGAAAGACAAAAATAAGCATTAAAGAATGTTACATACTTTCAAAACCCATTACAGGTCGTAGATTATTAAATATTTTTAGCATAAAATCTGTAAAAAAAAAATAAAGAAATATATAAACATCATTTTATATAATTTTATTGGCTAATCCAATTCTAACGGGTTCGATAAATTTGTAGCAGCAAATTGAAATGAAAATGTAATAGAAAAAAAATATTATGCAAAGAAAAACAAAAGGAAAAGAAAAGTACAAAAAGAATTTTTAATACTGTGGTACCTGGATTAGCTTCTAGGTTAGGGGTTGAACACAACAAAGGGTCATCCTCGAATTCATGTAGATCAAACAATTGTTCGCTATGAACCTCATTGGAGATTTCTAATGGCATCAATTCTTGATATTCGATGTTATAATCTTGAATACTTGAATTCGGTGAGTTCATAGATATAATTTGAACGGGTTCAGTAGGAGTATAAGCCTGTTCAATATTTTCCAATTCATCTAGATTTGAAAACGGTTTATTGTCAATATAAGTCCTACAATGAATATATGAAACACTAGTTTGTTGATTTAGATGTGGTTGTTGTATTGATTGTAGCTGTTTTTGTATTTTTCTTTGATGCTCTATTTGTTGTTGTCGCTGCTGTTGTTCATGTTCAACTTCAGAAACAACTTCATATTTTTTATCATTTTTTCGTTTTTTGGTACGCAATGTACCACCGGCGACGTTATCTTCGTTATATATTCTTTTTGAATTATATTTTCTTTTTGACACGTCAGATTCGGATTCGCTCGTGTCATTTTCTAAAGGGTCAATTCCAAGTAAGATTTTAGGTTTAACATCATTCAAATGTTCCTCATGTTTGGCAGCGTTTACAGGTATTAAGTGTCCCATTATTTCTTTCAAATTAGAAGGCTTTCCTGGACATCTTAATGAACTAATACTATTATTTGAATTTTTTCTTCTTCCCACTTGTCGCTGTTGTGGTGGTTGTTGTTGTTGTTGTGGTTGTGGTTGGGGTTGGGGTCCATCTGACTCGAATTCCTGTTCAACAATAGAATCGGTAATTGTTTTAGGGCTGATCAACGATTGACATTCTTCCTTTATTTCATTACTCGGTATTTCCTGTTTTATAGTAACATCGTTGTTGCTGCATTTATTGTTGCTCGGAGTCGAAACACAATGATCGATCTTTTTTACACGAATTTTACTGGTTTGCGCAGCTACCGGTGGTAACCTTTGCGAAAATACGGCTGCTTTAGCAAACTGTGTGTTCGTCATTGGTTTCGGTGAAAGACAATCTTCCGGAATAGATGGCGAAGGTAAATCACTGATCAGATGAGTAATTACGTCTTCTAGTTTTGAAGCATCTTCCACGTTTGGATTCGGGTGAGATTTTTTAGAATCCAATGCCTGTTTGATATAAAAAAAACAATAAAAATATTTAGAAAATATATCATAAAATATATTTTGTATTTTCATTAATTTATAACAATTCAGTGTACCAAATTATACGAATCTTCATTGTTTTGAATCATCGCAGCTTTTGCAAAACCGGATACAGTTGCAGAAAATCGTTCTTTCATTTCTCTAACAAATTCAATACCTTCTTCTTCACTGTAAAAATCCAATTGAACGAGATTTATAGGATATTAAACAATCTAATGTGACGATTATTTTTAAATAAAAAATACTTACGAAACTAAAGTATTGATACAGACAAACGATTCAAAAGATTGTGTATTTTTATCGTATTCCAAATAACCATGAGTTCTCAGGTAAATGAATTGACCAGTTTTGGAAAGCAATCTGTAGCACGACGATCCACATGGTTCAGCACGATCATACACTGTTAACAAAAAATCATATTAATTAAATTAATCTAAACAATAACAAAATGATATTATATTATATTATATATCATACTTTGGCGTAATCCAATGATGGTCCACCTAACATCGTCCTTGTGCATATATTTAAAAGCACTCATACCGGAAACTTCTTCCGACATGTAACCTGCCACGATGGATATTCTGTGATCGCAATAAATGATACGACCATCAACCAAATGTCGTGTTACATATTCTTCTTTATTAGCATCTGTTATAGATAGTTCAGTAAGAGGACGTTTTGCCAGAAACCATGCAACACCAACAAATATGATATCGTTGCTTGTAGACGTTCCTGAAAAAAAAAAAAATGTATTAAAAAACACATTATTTCATTTAAAATTAACGACAACGCGTGTGTGAACAATTTGGAAATAACTCTTCAATGACATAAAAAAATCTTTGATAGGTATCTTGGTAAAAGAAGAGAAAGAAAAAAAACAATAAAAAAAAAATGTTTTTCGTGACGATGCCTACGCTTTTCGCGAGCCAACATGATGCCGTGAATCTAAATTTAAATACTCAAGGGGGCTAGAGTAAATATTTGCGATACACGGTTCGGAAAGTTAGCTTTCGGTTTTCTTCGTTTCGCCTTGTGTTACGTGCAAGAGTGTGGCCCAGTAGAATCATCCAATATCTCTCAACGATAAAAACAAAAGACCATTGATCCGTAAAACCAAAAAAGAAATGAAAATACATTGTTACTTTTAATGATTAACCCTTTAAGTACTAGAGACGCATATATGTGTTTGATAAAATTTACCAGTAAAACTTTGATTTGTTGGTTTGATTATTGTTTCAAATTTTGTCAGATGGAAATTACATTAGATCTGATTAATAATAATAATAATAATACACTATTTAGTTCTCTTAGAAAATACTTCAGGTAAAAATATTGAGTACTCAAAGGGTTGAAACATGAAATTAATTGTTTATAAGATAGAAGAAGATATAATTATTTATAATTATAATTATTGAACTACCTCGATGCCGTGCATTACGATTTTGAGGATTTTCACAAGCGTCGGCAAGTTTTAGTACACCTGTCACGTTCAAACACTCATATTGTGTATGTTCACGTCTAGTAGTCGTACGTTGTGACATACGCAACATAAACATTCGTCTTTGTTTGCGAAATGTGTTTCTATCAGGTACGTTGTTCCTATCAGAGTTATTTTTTTGCGACGTTGAACTAGACGTTGAAGATATCTCCGATGAATTTGAATTACTGTCACCATCGGATGTTATTGTATTGGTGATTGGTTGCATCTCATCTGGTGTTAAATTTTTCCTTAATTCTTCATGATCCTCTGAATAAATATAATGATACAAAGATTGCCCCGTCAATTCTTTCTACAATCAAACATCAAAATAAAAATCATTAATAAAATTTGGTTATGTAATCATTTCACATGAACAAATAATTATGATAAACTATTTTGAATTTTGTCAATAGGAGGTTAGATTCTTTTATTTCTATGAAAATAAAAAATATATTTAAATATTATATATTATATAATATATATATTACTAGGGGTGTCCCACCACGCGTTGCTGTGGCTCACAATTAATCCGATACACACGTCTTTAAGCAACGAATTACCTTATACCGCCATCTGTTAGAATCTTATCGAACTAACAGAGATAATCATGACTCTGTTAATAAACAAATAATTCGCAATAAAATAATAATGCGATTATAAATTAAGACATAAACTATCCTATCTTTTAAGTTGGATGAAACTGCACACAGTGTGCAAAATTTTATTAAAATCGGTTCAGTAGTTTAGGAGTCCATTGTGGACAAACAACGTGACACGTAATTTATATATATTAAGAAGAAGAAGATTATCAAAGTTATTTTTGACTTTTATTTATCAAATTAAGTTATTGCAATCCTGTTGAGTTTAACACTAGATATACCAGACCAGTCATTTTGATTGGTCGGGCCATTTCAATTCAAAACTTCTACTTCATGTAACAATTGATTTCTGTAAATAATTAAACGTTTTGTTTTATTTACAGAATTTTGTTTAAAAATGTCTATAAATCCATTTATCTATTAAAATGATTATTGTTAAACATTTTGTGTTATTTTTTAAGAGTAAAGACTGGAAACCTCAAAGAGCATTTTTTTTTATACATCAGTCATTTTGACTAGTGTGGTAGAAATAGGTATATACTAAAAATGGTGGTATATCTAGTGTTAATTGGATCAGTATCTCTTTTGTTTTCTTTAATATTTTTCAAAAATAATTAATATTTATATTAAAATAACAATATAGGTTATATAAATGATAATATAAATTGTCAAAAAGAAAAATAAAAAAATAAATAAAAAATTCTTTAAAAATATTGATATCAAAAATCAATATGGACGAAAAGTTAAATGACGGAGATATACGTTTCTTTTTTTTTATATACAATATATATATAAGGTATATTCATGTATGACATTTCATCCACCTCCTCATCGTCGTCGTCGGTTTCTCATTTTCCCTGCGGGAAAAATATTTTTTTCTTTTACTCGAAGAACAATGACACCCTGATTGTGTATTCTGTCTTAAAAAAAAAAATAAAAGAAGAAAAAACCTCCCCGAAAGAAAAAAAACGGAAGAAAGACAGGACAGACAGACAGACAGAAAAAATAGGAAAGATACGTAAGAACGAAAAAAAAAAAAAATAGTAGAAAAAATGAAGGTGGTGTATATGTGTATATGTGGTGTATAATAAGGGACACAAACAAGAAGATACTTCTTTTTTTTTCTGATAGTTTCTTCTAGTTATATATACATATATGAATATTTGAATACCCTTTTTACGATAATAAAACTCACTTCGTTAGGTTTCCCCCTGATAACCATAACCATAAGCAAATTATCATTATCTTCTAGAGTATAACATTAAGTATATATATATATAAAATTTTATATGTATATAACATTATTTGTATATACTTAATAACGTTAAGGATAATAACCATTTGACCTACACGCTAACTTCACGGTGGCGGTTCCTTGCGCTACGTTTTAACCAGCGCTACAGTGTCCCATTCTCACACTTCGCTTCGCTTCGAAGCGCTTCGGTAAAACCAAGATTTTTACATGATTAAAATCTTTTTTTGCTTCGGGACCAAGTGCATATTGTTTTTAGACATTTAAAGTACACTTTAAGCTAAAAAAAATTGATTTTTTGAAAATTTTAGAGTGATGTTACTCCTCAAGCAGCGCCTTAGCGTGTTGGTAGGACGTATAGTATACGTCGCTTTCAGTTTTGGGACAGAAACATCACGACGTATGGTATTGGGATCTCTAGCACTTGAATACGCTATCTGGTGGCTTAATTAAAAATTAGATTAGATAGGTCGAATTGCTACGCCACGCCCCTGCCAAAGATCCCAATACGTCATAATAGGTCAAATGGTTAATATACATATATTTATATATATTACCTGAGCATGACCAAGATGGCGTTCTACCTGTTGGCTGACATAAACGATTTTTCCTGCAGACGTTACGACGAGGAAAAAACCAGCTTTTCCAATTAAATTCTATCAAAGTAAAACAAAAGTGATTAACTTTGATTATTAATTATCACATAAATATATACATTAAAAAAAAAAATAAATATTTCAAATAATAAATTGAAGATACACCGAACAAAAATATACACACACACATTTATTTATACAGTATGTGTATGGTGGGGCACAGAAACAGGCAACAAGATGATCATCACCAATCAATTACCAGTTGATTTTTTCTTGAAAAAATTAAATATAGAAAGCTTGTATAATTTTTTGTTCTTTTTTTTTTTAGATTAAAAGAGACAAAGGGGCAAATGTTATGATGGTCACATGACGATTCTTTTCAATATAATATTTTGTTTTGTTTTTGTTTATGCAGAGATATAAATTATCAAAATAAAAATATAATATAATCATTTTGATACACTTACATCTAAAATGTATTGTTCAACGTCTATATCTTTGAATTGTTTCGGAAGAAAATTGGCCGATCCACGTCCAAGTGCTAAAAATAAAAATGAAGAGAATATAATAACAAAATAATATACCAGTTACCAATAATTAAATTCTTCGATAAATATTGAAAAGCGTATATTAAAACATCAAATAATCAAATATCAAAAGTTCATGCATATTTTTTAATTGAATTTAATTTAATTTCATTTTTACAGTCAATTTTACAGAAAAAAAAAATAAAATAAAAATATAATTCATTATTCAATTTACAATACAATAAATGCACGAACTTTTGCGTTAACCTTGATAGTAATTACAGTTATGCGATAAAATAAAAAAAATAAAAAAAAATTCCCCAAACTCACTGTAATCCATTCTTAAATATGACGTAGCTAATCGTAGGATAGATATCTTGTCCAACCTTCTCGGACATCCAACGATAATAGGCACAAGGGACGCCATAGTCGAGATATTGGTATTGAGATTATCTCGACGTTGTTTTTCTGCCATATTTCGCGAAGCTCGTGGATTGCTGTAACAAGAATCAACAATAAAACAATTAAAATAATATAAACATATGCATATAGGTATACATCATCATCATATACATATGTATGAAGTTCGTCATAATTGCATTTGAAAATCCACTGTAATCAAATTTTCCATGAGGGGAAGGATGAGTAGTAATTAGAGGTTATGTTGAACTTCTTTTTGATTTAGTATTAATATTATTCTCTTGCAAAATTGGATTTGGTATTTATGATAATAAGATCAGTTGAATTAAATAAATTAAATATATATAAATCTATATACATGCTTTAAATTTATTATAATTGCATTTGAAAATGCAATATGATAAAATTTACCATAAAATGGTGGGTGATAATTTTGAATGGACCTTTTTGTTTTTTTATATAGTTTATAGTATATATTATATAATATATAATATATATATAATTATAATATATAAAATAAAAAATATTAATATATATTTTATTTAATATAATTTATTATTATATATAATAAAATATTTTTTATTAATATTAAATATTAATTATTATTTCGGTAAAGTCAAATAATCTTCTCACACGTTAAAAAAAATATCGAATGACTTCATATTTTTTTTTCCTTTCCCATCGAAATTTAGTGTTGATGATGATGATAGGATCTATAGAGTCAAACAGACTTATCTAGTAAGTTCCTTATGGGAACCCATCGAATAACCAAGATGAAAATTACCCCTTTACTAATAACAGAAACGTGTATCTAGAAATAGATACACTTACTTATCGTGCCTATTTATATAAGTATAGGTACCAGAAGGATGTGTGTTTGATAACTACACGAAACAGAAGTGTTGCGTTCAACTTTTGAACCCTTTCCTCCTACCCCTTTCCCTTCCCTTACCACTTTTGCCTCCAATATCTTAATTCCACGCTTGGTAAAAAAGAATGTAGTCAGGAAAATGGTTCTTGATCTACCTATCAAAATTTATATATATATAGGTATATTAAATAAATATAAATTTATTTATATTAATTTAAAAATATTATTTATAATTATTTCTATTTAATAATATTATAATATTTAAAAGAATATTAAAACAATTATTAGGTGTATAAGTTTGCTTCCATTATTTTCCTACAGATGGCTTGTAAAAAAAATGGCGGAAACAAAGTTACACACCTATTAATATAATATTATATATAATGTTATTAATAATTTAATTATTATATTATATATTTGTTTATCTATAGGGGAATGACTATTTTATAAAAAAAAAATAATTCATTTGTTAAGTTTAAAAAAATAATAAAAAGGAATACAATAAAATAAATTATTAACGAGTAGGAAATTAATAATCTTACGACTGTATATATTTATGAACATATATAAACATGTATATATGTGCATACGTATATGCGTAATACGTACATCTGTATAAATATATTTTTCTCAACTTTATTTATCAGCATTTTAAATGCAGAATATTATACGCATTAAATGGCGGCATCGAAAGGAGGGTGGATAATTTACAGTTTGAATAAAATTTCGAAAAAATACGTACACATATATACAATGAGTGATCGTATCCGTAAATTCGAGTTAAATCAGATTACAATAAACAACATTGACACTTTTGGACTTCTCCCTTGATATTATTACTATTATTATTATATCGTTTATCACCAAACAAATCTGTGAACGATTCAACTTGCAAATAAGATTAACCGTGTTCCGCTTTTCTGTAAAAAATGATTTGATATATATTTGTAAATACGATTTAAAAAATGTTTTACGAAGTTACAGAATTAAATAATAATTTATAAAATATGTTATATATATATAGATGATGACGATGATGATGATGCTGCAGTGAACATATACAGTATACTATTCGTACGACATAAATCGTTTGATTTTCGAACAATTTTGTGTGAACAAGATATTATAACAGGTGTAAACATTATTTTGCGCTGCAACAACACTTCCACCACCACCTCCTCTTTCTCCTCCTTCTCCTGTTTCGTATTCGAACCGATGAAAACCGAGAAAAGAAGAAAAATCAGCCATTGTGCACTTATGTTTCTTGAGTTATGATATTTTATATTGATGATACGTATCAACATATATAAATATATATATATATATATTTCCTTATTTATTTATCAGGATCGAAAATTCTCCGAGTTTAATATTTGTTACAAGTTTTGTGCACTTGTCTTGTCAAATAAAATTATTTTATTAATAAACCACCCACTCTTACTTTTCTATTTTTTTTCCCAATCTTATTTTGTAAATAAATTAAAATTAAAAAATGATTAGTAGAATAGAATAAATAACACATCCAAAAATAATAATTATCACGCGTTACACTTTTGTTTTTATTTTTTGAACGAACGATCATGCGAAATTTTAATCACCGTATTTATCAATCGACACTCGAATAATACGAAATAAAGTTCCTAACATTAAAAAAAGACAATAACAACAATTTTTTGGACTTACAATTAAGACGAGTAAAGTATAGTAATTAGAACAAAAAAAAAACAAAAGCATTCAGTCAAAAAAAAAACAAATATGTCTCGAGGTTATCTGAACAGGTTACACAATGATGAAACTATTCTGTGTCCAATTATCCAGTTAATGGCCTTGAACGAGTTATCGCTAAAGATAACGAGGAGCTAAGAGAGAGGATTCCTTGTTTGAATGTTTTCATAGAATTTAGAGCTAAAATACAAAAGGGGAGGGGAGGGGAGGAGAAGGGGAATTAGTTAGTGATAGAGTTAGTGAGTGAATGATTACGTTTATGGCCTCGAGAAACACAACTTTGACAAAATAGGATAAACCAAACTGATAATTAATCTGTATTCAACGATATATATAATCATTAAGAACTATGAACGAAGTTTCTCTTCTCCCCACCACTCCAGCAGACTTTCCCCACTTCTTTAGCCGTTTCCCTACTCCTTTGCGCGTTGCCCCCACTCCTTTTTTTCTTTCTGTATTCGTTTGACGCACATCGATCGATTGGATCGATTGATCTTTGTTGCCAAATAACATTTTCATTTCATTAATGTATTCGAATATGCACGATGATCGCAAATGCAACGATCCGTAAATGATATAAATATATATTTATGTATGTATATGTTATGTACGTGTATATGTATTTGTAATAATTATTCGCAAGAGATAACGCGTCAATCATATTCTTGGTTTCTGTATATATTAAAAAGGTTTAATTTAAAACTGTAATGTATAAAACAAGAAATTTTTTAATTCATTGATTACTTTATTTCAACTAAATTAATATTAAATTATAAACAAACAAAAATTGAGTAAAAATAATTTTTAAAAATAAATAAATAAATAAATAAATAAATAAATAAATAAATATATATATATATATCAAAATAGAAAGAGAAATACAATAATTTCTGTATCTTTGCAAGTGTGTGTGTTTTTTTTTTCAATCGATCGGACAAAAAAAAATTGGAACGAAAATTAAAGTAAAAAAATACGATGGATAAAAAAAAAATGAGAGAAAGAAGAATAAGAATTGATTTATTATCGATCGTTTAGTTAAAAACAATTAATCTTATGAAAAAGAAAAAAGTGAAAAGAAAAAAAAAGAAACTAAAAATGGAAGAAAGAAAAGGAAAAAAAAAAAGAAAAAAAAGAAAAGAAAAGAAAAGAAAAGAAAAGAAAAGAAAAAAAGAAAAGAAAAGGAGGAACAAACATAAGCGTTAGATAAATTATAGCAACGATCGAGTATTGCGATAATCTATATTTATTTATAGACGCTTCAGAACTTGCTTGCAAAACGGATAATCATCTCTATGATACAACACGTAAATACACACACACGTATAAGAACTACACAAACGTTTTTTTACGATTCCTAGGTCCATTTTTATGACAGTAGGGGTGGTCAGGCAAATCTTCAAGTGGGTCGAGGTTACTAATACAAATACAAATACAAATACTAATACTAAACTAGACAAAATTAAAAATATCACAATTATCTATTTAATTTAATAAGAATTCTACTTTATGTATAACTATTATATATATATATATATATATATATATATATATATATATATATATATATATATATATATTTAGAATGTAATTTTAGAATGTAATTAGAATTTAATAGATAAAAATTTATAAATTATCAATTTCATTAATATAATATACCATATATATACTATAATATACTATATTAATATACTATATATATTAAAATATACTAAATATGTATTTATGTACTATAAATATAATAATATACTAAAATATAATATAATTTAATTTAATTTAATATAATATATTAAATATATATATAGTACTAAAGTACTAGTATAATATACTAAATAATATGGTAATTATTAATATATATATATAGTACATTATATTTATATTATATATATATATGTTCATTTATTAGATAAAAATTGACTGACACGAATACTAAACGTAATAATCAAACTACTTGAAAAAAAAAAAAATAGAAAAAAATAATATATCTTTAGATAACTTTTCCTCATTTCTTTCTTTCTTATCCTATCTCTCTCACCTTTTACTTCTTTCCATCAAATATTATTATTAAATTCGTTGCATTATTATTTCTGTTAATTAAATTTAATTCAGTTATTTTTTGCAATATACAATAAATCTTTCAATATAATCAAGCTTCTTTTTTTTTCTTATCAAATTCCAATTATTGCATCGAATCAGAATTTATTTTTGGGTCTCCCCAAAAACTTGTTCATCTCATGACACACATACGCGCATGTATATATCTATGTATGTATTAGGGTGGGTAATGCGTAAAAATGTGTTCAAAGAAAAAAAATGTATGATAAGATTATATATTATTTTCTTATGACAATATTTTCGCTTTTTTTTTCTTTTTTTTTTCTTGATAGACGATCTCAGCATTTCAACTGAATTGAAATCAACTGAACCGAGAGATTACGAGTAATATATATATATATGATGATACCGATCTTTCTTTCTTTTATTTCTCTTCTTTCCCTCTTAATCAGACTATTTGTGATAAACCGAACAAAATTTTCGGAAAATTGTATTATTATTATTAAAATACTTTCGTTTGCGAGTTGTTTATCTAGTGTGACATATGTTGGTTGCTTACTTTGTTCGTATTATATGCACATACTACGTAAATAAGTAAATAAGTAAGTACTTACTACATATATCTAATGATAAGAAAAGTCATAAAAAAGTTAACGAGATTTACGAATAGGTATGCATGTAATATATAACAGTATACACTTTATATATTATTACATATATATATATGTAATGTAATGAAACTAAAATTTGTAGTATAATATAATAAATAATAATAATAATATAAATAAATTGAATAAAAGAAACTAAATAATATAAAATATATACAAATATTGTACTACTATATTATGTTATATTATTATATTGTACTATATTTTATATTATTTTTTATTTTTATGTAATATGTCATATACATATTATGTATATAACATTCTACAACATATATGTAATATGTTGCTATATATTTGTTAGACAAATTTCATTTTTGTTTATGAAATTTATAACTCGATAATGAATGACTATTAAAAAGTGCACAATACAAATTTTTGTAGGAAATTAACTGCTCTATAAAAATGGTGTCTTATGTTTTGGCGATTAAATTAAGCGTTCAAAAGATATTCAGAGACAAAAATCAGTACACATGAAAGTTTGATGATGAATATCTTTTGAACACTTAATTTAATCGCCAAAACATAAGATACCAATTTTATAGAGCAGTTAATTTCCTACAAAAATTTGTATTGTGCACTTTTTAATAGTCATTTATTGTCGAGTGATAAATTTCATAAACAAAAATGAAATTTGTCTAAAAATCATCAAATTTAAATCTTTAATATCATTCAAATGGTGAGGTTTACGGAAAAAATATAAGATACCTTTTTTGTAGAGCATTAAATTTCCTACAAAATTCGTCGAGAACAATTTTCTGTACAATCAATAAATAATGGGGTATGAATTTTAATCTATTGGACTGAAAAAAAAATAAAAAACTGCAATGCGGAGGATCTTCCTATTAAAATTAAGAGCTCATATTTGGTGAGAATTGTTTTAAGGTGTATAGCAACCCATTTTTCCGTGGCACTTGAAAAAAAAAAAAAAAGTCATTTTTTTGATCCACCCTATATATATATATATATATATATATATATTGTATTACTATATTTTATTATACTAAATACATATGCTATATACTATATATATTGTTATATCATATGAACAACTCACTTCTAACTTACTTATTCATTTTTTTATCATTCCTTTTTTTCTTTTTCTTTTCTTACTAGTTAACAACTTGTTTATCAATCTTGATACATTGAATAATAAATTTCTAGAAGAATTTTAATATAATGAACTTCTCTTTCCTTTTCTGCAACATCATATCTTAACATCTCGTATCTCTCTCTCTCTCTCTCTCTCTCTCTCTCTCTCCCACTGTCTTCTTTTTTATTTCTTCTATCAAACGTTATAAACATGCAAAGAAGTTAATACAGAATTTAGAAAAAAAAAATGAGATAGGAAAATTTGCAGAATAACATAATCCAATGTAAATTAAAACACATTTATTATTATTACCGTGATATAGAAGCAACAAACAATAACCTCCTCCTCCTCCTTCTCCTCATCCCCTGAGGAAGTTCTTTTTTTTTTTAAAGAAAAACATCGTTTAAGTGATAAAAGGAATTTTAACAAACTACAAATTTGAATATGATACAAAGCTATAAAAGAAAAAAAATCAATGTAATATAAAACAAATTTTAACATAATCTCAGTTTACTACCCACTCACCATTTTCCATCTCATAAAATTTCTATTAGAAAAACATTCTTTATGGTGATTTGTATCTCATCGCAAAGAGGCTAGTTGTTTGTTTTTTGGGGTAGGGGCTTGTATAAAAAATGACAAATCATTTTGAGTAAATTCGTGAAAACTCAAAGTTTTTTTTTAAATCCGTTTCTAGAACGAAACACAATAATGTTGATGATTATCATTTGTACGATCGATAATTCGATTTAATATCGATCCTTATCGAAGGCCATCTTTGGGACAGATATAAAACGTTAAATGATTTATTTATCTCTTACAATTAAATGTTCTTTTTATATATATATACATATTTTCCTCTCGTAATTTGTTATGCGCAACGACGATACCTTTTTTTTTCAATATATATATTTTTTTCTATATCTATCTTCGTAATTTGTTATGCGACGAAGAATTTTCCAACCAACATGATATTTGAAATTGTTTTGCTGATATCAAATGAAGAAAAATAATACGTTAATTTGATACAAATAGAGCAAGGTATAAGAAAAGCAAGAAAAAAAGAAAAGCAAGAAAAAAAGAAAAGCAAGAAAAAAAAAAAGAAAGAAATTTGCATATCCATTTTTGTTTTTATTTCTTAACCTATTTAAGAATAAATAAAACACAATTCAATGGAAAAATAAAATATTATTCAAGTTTTATCGTAATAAAAAAGAATTGGAATAAAATAAACAATTCTTGAATATTAACAACAACAACAACAACAACAACACAAATTAAAGTAATAAACATATATATATATATATATAATACAAATGTATATTGTTCGTAATATTAACCCTTTGTACTCGAGCGGTGCTGAATTAGCACCGCATTAAGTGTTAACTCGAAAGGCGCAGATACGGCGCCCAATGGCTAATTTCAAGTCTTTTCTTACTCTATCTGCTTATTTACGATATTTCTTTTAAGATATACTTCAAGATAATACTTAAAGGGTTAAAAAGGGACTATAAGATTGACTCTGATCGTAATACATCTGAAGGTAGATGGGAAAAACTTATTTATTATGATATATGTTCTGATAAACACCTAGGATGCATCTTGGGGTATTATTTTATGAAACATCAAATAAAAACTAATTACAAAGTAAAATATTTCTCAAATTTAATTGTTTTTAATATAAAAATAAATAAATTGATGAAATTTGATTATTTGTATACATTTGTTTGTTTATAAATGATTTTAAAATACATGTCAAATATTTATTTCCTAATTTGACTGAAATCGTCTCGAGTTACTGGTTTGGACAAGGCCCAAAAAAGGCCTTGAATGCAAAGGCTTGTTGATGTATAATAAATTTTTTTCTTGATAAAATACAAACACATATATAAAATATTACAAAAATGAAATGAAAATGATTGAAAATATCTGAAACCATTTGAAGATATATGTGTAAAAACAAAAACAAAAAATCCACCAAATATGTGGAAATAGTTTGATACGACCATTGAAAAAGGGTTTCGAGTGTTAAAAAAAGGGTCAATAAAAAAACAGAAAATATCATAGCATTCTTGCATTTCGATAAAAAAAAGAATCCTTGTTTTATATCGAATCTACGCTATTTGATACGTCGGATGATGACGCATGCACCCTTCAGCATCCAGAAAGAACGAAAGGGGAGAAAGAGAGGGACGGAAGAATGAATCAAAGAGAAAAGGGAAATGGAAAGGGAAAGAGAAAGGGAAAGGGAATGAGAGGAAAGGGAAAGAGAAAGAAGAAGCTTGTGCTGCGTCGAATGCGTTCACGTCGGGTAGGTCGTGGTAAAATCTCTTTGTCTCCCTTTTATCCCTCCCCCTTATCCACATCCTTTCTGGTTTTTTTCCTCTTTTTTTAATACCTAAACTTCAAGTGGACCCTGTTGTTATATTATATATATACATATATTTTTTTTTGTCTTATTATCTCATTCATGATAATTATTATCATTTTCAACCCTTAATTAATTAATCAATCATTTCTAAAGATATATATCTATTTATATATATATCTATATTTATTTATATATATCTTATATTTATAAATAATATATTTTATAATTAATTTATTTTTTAATTTATATATATATTATATATTATAATATTATTATATAATATATAATTTGATATAATCAAAATAAGAATATTTGATTAATTTATTAATTAATGATTTATATATATATATATATAATTACTTATAAATATAAATTATAAAATAAAATAATTATAAAATATATTATTAATAAATATAATTAATATAATTTATTATAATCTAAATAAGAATTTTTATTATTAATAGTATATGTGTCTTATTCATAAAAGTATATATATATATATATATGTGTATCAAAAAAAGGAGAGTATTAGAATGGGTTACCTCTGCGTCATCGGTTTTCTAGCATGTGATACGTTGCCATTTATAGTGATGACGTTCTGTGTGGACCCATTAAACAAGGGACGAAAAAAGGAAACAAAATAAGAGAAAAAAGAAAACGTCGTCTTTTTCGAAAAATTAAGAAGAATATTTCTCAAACGAAGAAAAATATAACTAAACCCAACTAAACCAAACCTACCAAAAGTTTTTCTATATTCATCTATAAATATATATACATTTTCTTCGTTTATTTCAGTGAAACAAAATTAAATTTTTATATCATTTATTCTAGAAATTATTAATTTATTAAAAATTAATTTATTAAAAAAAAATCTATACTTCTAATTATGATCGTCGCATTGATGAACTAAAGTAAATAACATCCAAATGGAACAGAATATTAATTAAAAATGAATAACCAATCAGTTTCGTTCGATCGATAGGGATAAGTTTAACGATGGGTAGTGGTGGAAATACTTTAAATGGGGAGTCATGAGAATTTTTTAAATATTAATACTAATATATTTACTAAATTTTATATTTTTAAAAATATAAAATATTAATAGTAATTATATTTAATTTATTTTATATTTAAAAAAATATAAAATATTAATATGAATAATTAATATAAAATAATAATATAACAAAATAATTACTATAAATAATTAATATAAAATGATATAATAAATATCAAATAATTATTTTATATATACAATACTTTATTTTATATTTTCAAAAACTTCACTTCCAACCAAAATCAAACTAGCCTCCCTCAAATTAACCCCCCTGTTTTTCTTTCCTTTTTCCAATTCTCACCTTTTGCACTTGCAAACGTTCAACATCAAAACTTTTCGTTTATTTCTCAAAACGAGGATTTTTATTTCAGTAAAATAACGTTGCCGGGTTATGGTTGCGAAAGTATAAGAACCAGCAGGCAGGCAGCCCTTCTTCTTCTTCTTCTTTCTTGCGAGCGGAAAACGCACAAACGACGAGTAAAAAAAGAAAAAGAAAGAGAGAAAGAGAGAAAAAGAGCCGTCTGGATTGGTTGTGTAAGGTACGTGAGCAGAAGATCGATATACCGGTCTAGCTCGGTGTGTGACGTGTACATTATACCAACAAACGTATGTACACACACACACACACACATATATATATATATATATATATATATATATATATATATATATATATATGTACACGCACGTACCCATTCTTCTTCGTCCTGACTACACGCATTCAAGGTCATGGTTACGAGAGTCACATACGTTTTTAAAATGTGAATATTCACAATTTCACAAATGTTAGATGATTGTAAAAAATGTTAATGCATTATTAATAAATCAATCATAATACAACGAAAGATGAAAATGATAATAATAATAATGATAGGAAAGAAGACAAAATGAATTATAATCAAAAATGATTAATGATAAACTTCTGCCATTACCTACAATAATACAATAATAATAATAATAATAATTGTAAATAATATGCCATTTGAAAAAGAAAAAATATTTTCTACATAAAAAACAAACGTGACGATAATTTCACAACCTATGAGATAAAAGAAAAAGATATTCACTACAAAATACAAGACGTGTCATAATTAAATAGATAAATATCAAAAGAAATAAATAAAAAAAACGTGATAATAATAATTACATGCATTATTATAATGTATGAATGTATAATGTAAAATTGTATACAAAATTTGTTAGGTTAGGTGAATGAGGAGGAGTTGGTGGGAGGGAGAGAAAGATAAAAAAAACGTTTGAGAACCATCGGAAAGTTTGAAGATCACTGCGAAATTTGGGCGTCGACGTGGGCAAAAGCAGACTGTCTAAGAGGTGGGGGGGTAGGGAGGGGTTAGGTGAAGAGGTAGAAGGGTGAAGAGGACAAGCCAGGCAAGCAAGCAAGCAACCAACCAACCAACACAACTCAACAAGCAGGGCGCGGTGGCGTTGATCGTACTCTGGGTCTGGGTTTGTGTTGCTGTGCTGATAATGGGTCTGTGTAGTAAAATAAGACTGTATTAGTATTAGTATTAGTATTAGTATTAGTATTAGTATTAGTAGTAGTAGTAGTAATAGTAGTAGTTTATTCATCGTCACAATGGTAATAATAATAGTAGTTGTACTCGTAGTAGTAGTAGTAGTAGTCTTCGTTGCGTTTGAATCCGCGTCCTGCCTCACTGCGAGCCTGCGTGAGCCTTTCGAGAATTCGCCAAAGCCCGGTCAACAGCCCCGCACAACTCTTCACCCCACCCAACCCAACCCCCCTACCGTTCTCTAATTCTCTCTCTCTCTCTCATTTCCCTTTTTCATTCCTCCCTAGTCTCTCACACACTCTCTCTCTCTCTCTTTCTCTCTCACTCTTACTCGTAAATCAACGTATCTCCCCTACTAAAACAGTCGGCATGTACCACTACTACTACTATTACTTTTACTACTACTAATACACACCGCTACCATTACCATTACCATTACCACACACCACCTCCTACTTTTACTTCGACCGACCAGACTATGTTTTTTCTCTCTCTTTCTTTCTCTCTCTCTCTCTCTATTTCTCTTTTTGACTGACTGACTGTCTGCTACTCTCAGTTTCTCGGTTTCACGATTTTACGAATTTAGCTTAGCCCTATCCTTTCTCTTTTTCCCCCTCTTCTCCTCTTACCTACCTTTTAGTCAAACATATCTCGATTATTTCTTTTATCAAATTAAACGATTAAATATTAACAATTTTTTTCTTCTTTTTTTTTTTGCTTTATTTCAAATAGTAGTGGGGAAATTAAATTGCCAACGAACAGCTGCGTATTGATTTTGCGAATAAAATTTAAAAGCACGTATTTATATATATATATTTTATTTAATCTTTTCAGAAACGATTTTATTCATGCCGATAAAAAAATGACTTAATGTTTTTGTTTTAACTGTACATCAAAAGTAACCATTTGACTAGTGCAGTCAAATAAAAAAACTACTCTGATTTTGTATTGAATAAATTTTTATCCAAATTTGTCTTCTATTAATTATTGTATTCTATTATTATTTGTATTCTATATATTTAATAATTATATTATTATAAAAAAATTAAACATCTACCACATATGTAGCCAAAGAGGTGTTTTTTTTAAACTATATATCTAAAATAACCATTTGACTAGTGCAGTCAAATCAAAAAATGTTTTCCTTCTATTTATTATTGACATAACCTATAATTATAAAAAAAAAAAACTAAAAAATACTACTACATATGTGACCAAAGAGGGCGTGAAAGTTAGGTTATATGAATTTATTTAGGTTATTAGTGAGGTTAATTTACATAAAAATAATAGCTTTAACTATAAGGATATTAATCATAAAATATAATATCAATTATTTAATGTACATTATGACTATTTCCCATGTATGAACCGAATACCAAAAGAGAAGAGAAGTTAGAGAGAGAGAGAGAGAGAGAGAGAGAGAGAGTTGAAGGGAAGAAGGAGGATGATAGGATGGTAGACGATACGCAACGACCACGCCTATGCGCGCATCCCCCTTCATCGAGGGTTTTGCTATACACCTTTCCCCTATCTTCCTACCTTTCTCCCTTTAACATGTCTCTCGCCCTCGCAACAGCCCTCTCTCAACTCGACGTTCGACCATGACCACCCTTCGGCAGACTAAGTGAGGGTGGTAGAGGAAGGTGACCTTCGTACGCTATCCCTTCGACGAGACTGTGCAAGTAGAGAGAGAAAGATAACTGCGTGCGCGTGTGCGTATCGTGGGTGTGCGCGCACCATGCGTTCGGATTTGTTCGACGTTGTTCGCCATTGTTCGGTACTGTTTGCAGAAAATTATAATGTGTATTTTCTGTTTTATAATTCCTAGTAATATTTTATTCTATTTCAATGTTGTTTTATTTATTTTGTTATTGAATATGTCATGATTCATTATTAAATAATAAAAAAAATAAAGATTTTAAATAAGAATGAAAGAGATATATAATTTATATAACCTAACTTTTCAAAATAATTTGCAACTCCCTCCATTTAAATATTAGGTCATTATATATAAATATGAAATGTCTGATTTCGAGACGAAAATAATCCGTGTAATCAGACATTTCATAGTTAATAACCTAATATATATGTTAAATGTTATAGTATATTAAATGTTAAAAAAAAATATAATATATAATAATTATATATTTATATTTATATTTATATATTATAATTATATATATAATAATTTATTATTTATATTTCAATAGTTATAATAAATTAAAAATAATATTATAATAAATTTATATTACAAATATATTATATTTAAATAATAATTATATAATATATTTAAATGTGAAATTAATTACTTTTAATAAACAAATATATCTGATCTTTACCCCAACCCTTTTTGACAAGTGCACTTGTAAACTTTCAATCGAAAAAACGTGCAGCATCGTTTTATCGGTCAGTAACCCATGAAAACCATTCCTCGTCATTTTAATCGTTCGTACATTGTATTAAAAAAGAAAAATAATATATAATAAAAAAAAGTAGGAGTAAAGTCACATAACAACAGATATTACAGAGGGACATGAGATTATACTGATCGATCAGACAACGATGTAAGATTTAAAACTTAATGAATTTTTATTAAACGAAATCTCGAAAGAGACCTTTTAGCCCGGTTGCAAATTGATGCATTCCAAAGTCTATTATGTCACGTGTCTTACAAAGGAAAAAATATTACGTCATTCAAATGTTATCTTATTAAAATGCATAATTATAAGTTACGTTTGAACGAGGGACGCACAATATACTTGTATAAATTCAGCTAATTAAAACTAATCTATAGACACGCGCAATGCCATACACATATATATATATATATATATATATATATATATAGATATATATATATATACATTTAATATATTATATGTAAATATAAATGTATATTAAATTTAATTAAATCTTAAAATAATTATACTAACCTATTTAAATAATTAAAAATAAAAAAAAATAATAAAAATTGAAGAACTATATACTTCAACTACATAATAATATACAAATTTAAACGATGCAAGGTAAATATATAAACCTAACCTAACCTTTTTATAAGTATGCACCTACATTAAATTTAATTAAATTTAAAACCCAAATTAATAAAAAAAACAATTTCAAAATTATATACATCTAACATAATAATACAAAAATTTACATAATGCATGTTAAATTAGGATTACATATACAACTAAAATTTTGAAAGTAAATTGTATATATATATATATATATATATATATAAGATTTTAATATTCTCCCTAACCCTTTACTCATTCCCTTTTATTATTCCTCGAAACGTTTCGACGGAAAGTTCTCACGTGACTTGAGCTTTTGCGTTACGTGAATCGCATTAAAGTTTGTTAGCACTTCCGATTAAAAATCAATCTCTTCCTGTTTGTCTTTTCCTTGCAAATCTCACATCATATTCAGTTGTATTAATCCAATGATAAATTATAATTCAAAAGATTTTTTAAATTTTATTTTCAATTTTATAAATTCAAACACACACACACAAAAGTGTATCCTCAAGATAATAACATTCAATTAGAAAAATAATTATTAACAACGTTTGTTCACAAACATTTGTATTCATGAAAGAATAACAAAAAAAAAAAACAAGTACTTTTTTTTTTTTTTTTTTAAATAATTCATAGTACTCTTTTAATAGTCATCATCATTTTTTTCTTGTATTAATGTAACACATGAAAGAAAAAAAAACAGATGGAAAACTCAATTTGTTATTAAGAAACTATGGAAGGTAGAGGTAAGGAGTAACATCTCTTATGGGAGAAAATTTGAAAAAGTGTCCAGCTGTAAGCAGCAAATTATAGTTCAATAACCCACCAAAACAACGCTAGCGTAGCAAAAGGAAAGGATATGAAATTAGCAGTTGTAAACGAAGTGAAGTGTGCTGAGTTGGAAAATTTAATGTAACCCTTTTTCAGCACACAATTGTGTGCCTAAATTATTGCAAATTTGTATATTACAATGATAACTAGTTTTTTTTAAATTTCATTATGCTTTTAAAAATATTTTCTAATCACTATTTACAAATATTAGATTTTGTAAAATCTACTTAAAAATGCGCGGTAACAAAGCGGAAGTCTTTCTTTCCTATTTAATTTAGTATCCTATTCTAATAGTTTATAGCGCTGTTTTTAAAATCTTTCCACTTGCTACTATGGCGCCACCTTTATTTGCTCCCTTTCAGCGGACACTTTAATACACTGAGTTGGTCCTCCTTACTTCTACCCTCCATAGAATTATTATGAGAAAACGTGTAGCTAGAGTGATTTTATTTCGTGAACTGTGTGAATAGTACGTTTATTAATTTTTTATCATTTAATTTTATGAAAAAGTATGTGAATAACAAAACAGTTATGGGTAAAATTTGTTTTGTAAAATTTTGTTTTCTTGTTTATTTCTCAATCCTACTCTAACAATATTTGGGGCTTCCTTTAAAATTTACCCTCTAGGGAATGTGACGCCACTCTAATTGAATGCATTTCGATGGACACTTTTCATATACAGAGATGTTATGTCCTTATGTCCTTACCTCTACCATCCATATAAGAAACTAATACATTAATTATTACTTCATTGATATACACATTTGTTTTTTTTTATATCTCATCCAATTAATCATTCTATACAGGATAAATAATAAATGACAATCATTGTCATCTTCCTTATCATTGTCATAATCAATAGTTGCATTTCTATCATTTTTAATCTAACTACTGAATAACAAATTATTCATTTTTACGAAATAAGTAGATAATATGTATATGTGTGTGTGTGTGTGTGTGTGTGTGTGTATTTATTTTGAAAATATGACAAACTTGTTTATATTCTTTTTTTTTTCAAGGAAGTCATATTATTTTACTTTATTACCTTTCTTTTTTCTTCTTGTGGTTCATCATCTTGTTCTTCTTGTTTTACCTTAGTTGACGTGTACCTGAAGACAGGTAGGATACTTTGGTTTATAATTTTATCCCCGAAGGCCACAAGTGTGGCAATAGTGTGGACAGCTGTTTGACTGAGGCCAAGAAACTATTAACGAGTTTGCCATTCGATACGTTATTTAATCAATTGCACTCGTTTATACGCGATTGCTCGTAAGAAGTCATTTACAATAAGAGGCCTGAATCGATATATGTATCGATACATCGATCGATCGCTCAAAGACGACAACGACGACGACGACGACGACGACGACGACGACGACGACGACGACGACGACGACGACGACGACGACGACGAGTCTTGTTAAATAAAAATAATTTCGATGTTTTTTTTGTTTAAGTTCAATTTTATCTGACATTATTTTTTTTTTAATAATTATAAAATGTATTTTAAATATTTTAAATTATTTAATTAAAAAGTTTTTCATTTTATGTTTAATTTATTTAAAATATCAATTTTTTTAAAACATTTTTCTTAGCATCCTTTCTTCTATCATTACAAAAGTATAATTACAATTATGAAATATATACAAAATATTGAATGAAAAATTTTTGTTAAATTTAATAATAATAAATGTGTAAATTTAAATTTATTGAAAAACAAAATAAA
Organism: Polistes dominula; assembly: GCF_049000335.1. Taxonomy (NCBI): domain Eukaryota; kingdom Metazoa; phylum Arthropoda; class Insecta; order Hymenoptera; family Vespidae; genus Polistes; species Polistes dominula. Next base: position 6,258,596 of record NW_028300899.1, read on the forward strand.
TATTTAAAATATCAATTTTATTTAATATTTTTCTTAGCACACTCTTCCTATCATTATATATATATATATATATATATATATATATATATATATATATATATATATATATATGTCATTTATTGTCGAGTTATAAATTTCATAAACAAAAATGAAATTTGTCTAAAAATCATCAAATTTAAATCTTCTATATCATTCAAATGGTGAGGTTTACGGAAAAAATATAAGATACCTTTTTTGTAGAGCATTAAATTTCCTACAAAATTCGTCGAGAACAATTTTCTGTACAATCAATAAATAATGAGGTATGAATTTTAATCTATTGGACTGAAAAAAAAATAAAAAACTGCAATGCGGAGGATCTTCCTATTAAAATTAAGAGCTCATATTTGGTGAGAATTGTTTTAAGGTGTATAGCAACCCATTTTTCCGTGGCACTTGAAAAAAAAAAAAAAAAAGTCATTTTTACCCACCCTAATATATATATTAATCAATCAATGGATTGATCAATTAGAAATAAATATAAACATTTAATGTCATTAGTTCTAATATTAACCGATATCTAATGACAACAACAAAAAACCAACATATAGAATACCTTACGTCATTTGAAATTCTTCATGACCGAATAAAATATAGACGCAAAAGCGTTGCTGTTTTTTTGTTTTTTTTTTTTTGGTTTTGTTGGTGTTGTAAATAACCGATAAAACTATTATCGTTTAAACAAATTTATAAATGTTCATTTGTTGCTAAACCATCAAACGTGTTTGTCAACTTCTCGTACGTCATTACATGTTAAATTTTAATCAACCTTTTTTTTTATTTTTTTTATTCTTCATTAACTAACGATAATTTGTTATTGATTTACGTCAAATGACAAAAAAAAAAAGAAAAAGTTTTCCTCTAATAACTGTAACACCGAATACAAAAAAAATGAAAAATAAATAAGAAAAAATAACAAACGAATTAACAATTTTTATTTAATTGTTTATTTATTAAATAAATCAATAAATGTTAAACAAAAAGATTAAATCGAGTGCATCGAACACACGATCGATGTGAAATGGCGGAAAGGCTTGGCAACTTGGGTCATTGACCACCCCCACCCCCTCTCATCAATCCTTGCCCTTCTTCTTGACCACCCCCACCCCTAACCTTCACCAATAAATTGCATGTTTCCTTTGTATTAAACTTTTATCTCTCGACGATGCTTTAATTATGATTATACAATATAAGATTAAACAATGAACGTGTATTTATGTATATACATGTAGACGTACACATATAAATGCAGATGTAACACACAACACATGTAAATTATTATGTGCACGCGTACTCTCATTTTATTTCGTTCAATCGATCTGTAAATAAAAATAAAAATAAAGATAAAATAAAATAAAAAAACCTTATACGAGAATTAAAACAACACAGAGGATGAAATATAATCCTTTTATTTTCGAATGCAATTAATTAAAAAAATTTAACGATTTGTTGTTAAAGAAAAAGATATTATATATATATATTTGGACACGTTTACATTGATTAATTCGGTATCCATGGTAACAATGATTAATTACTAATTATTTGATTATAAAATATGTCCAATATTAATTTTAATATATTGTTTTTTTTTTGTTTTTTACAGTAATTTATAATAATAAAGATAAAATGTAAAATATAATAATATGCACTACCACCCACTCACCCACGTAAAATTTAATTAATATCTGTAATAAAACAAAAAACAATATATTAAAATTAATATTAGACATTTTATAATTAAATAATTAGTATATAATATATATAATATATATAATTATATATATAAATATTATAATATTATAATATATATAATATATATATATATATATAATATATAAAATACTATATATAACAAATACTATATAGAAAAATAAATATATATAAAAAATACTATATATAAGGCATTGGGATCTCTAACATTTGAATACGCTATCTGGTGGCTAAATTCAAAGGTAGAGTATATAGGTCGAATTGCTATGCCACGTGGGGGATCTCTAGCACTTGAATACGCTATCTGGTGGCTAAATTCAAAATTAGAGTACATAGGTCGAATTGCTACACCACGCCCCTGCCAGAGATCCCAGTATATAAAAAATATAATATATATATTTGGGCACATTTAGATTGATAAAAAAAAATATAATTTGCATAATATTAAATGCCGGAAATGAAGAAAAAAAAAAAGATAAAAAAAGAAAAAAAAGAGAAAGGAAAAAGGATACTCGAGGACACGCCTTCGATATCAAAGATCGTTTCTCGTTCATGAGGTATCATTTGTCCTCCTGGTACAATATAATCCTTACTATATACTTTTCAGATGATATCACGTATTTGATAACGATATTATTGCGCGCGGCGCGTTATGAGATATGTTTATAACGTTTCCGCGTCATTTTAAGAAAAAAATTAATAAAATAAAAAATAATATAAAGAATAAACTAATAAGCTACTTTTCATTTAACTGAATCATGAGACGAGAAATTAATAATAATTGTGATAATATATATATATATATATATATATATATATATATATATATATATATATATATATATATATATATCATTTTATAACAATATTATAACAATTATAACACATATTATAACAATATTATATTCATTTCAAATACGTTTGAAATAATTTTGCAGATTATTTTCACAGATTTTACAATTTTTTTTTATTTTTATTTTTTTTTTCTTATTTTTTAATCGAAAATTATACGATGCCCGCCGCCCCTATATTTGCAATTATTTTTATATTATCTTTATATATTAAATATAAGAAGTAGTATTATACAATAAATTGTGTTGCAAGAATCTATTTAACCGGTAAATTTAATTTAAAATTTTTACATTCCTTGAAACGTATTGTATTGAAATATCGTTTTTTTTTTTATTTTTTTATTTTATTTAATAAAAAAAAACGATACTTTAACTAATCGAATATTGGATTAAAATATTTTTTTTTTACATTCATTTAGAAATAAATGATTTATTATATTATATTTTATGCATTTTTATTTCATATTTTTATTTTTTTTTATTAATACAAATTACCATCATTTGACCGTACGTAATAGAAGGTGTAGGGTTTCATGTTTAAGTATGCAATTGTAATTAATTGTAAGAATGCAATATTATACATTTAAAATCGATGATGACGTTATTTAAAATGTAATAATTAAAATATCAATGAATAATTTTTTTAAACAGTATTATATGATAATAATAATAATAATAACAAGTAAGTTATTGAACATGAGTTTAACTTTGTACATAGATTATTTCTAACAAGTGGACACGTTTGCTCTTTGTCTCTCATTTTCTTTATCTCTCTCTCTTTCTCTTTTCTAATTAACTTCAGCGAACCGAAGAAGAAGGGCCCATTAGCTCTCAATTTGTGCGGGCCGTCGAGCGTAGATTATGAATTTTAACGATTTTACGTTCGAACTGAACCCTTTTTGTGATCCTCGTACAAAAAAGAAAAACACAAAAAAAGTATACAACGTTTGACTATATTTTTTCTTTACTTTTTTTTTTAAGTCTCAGAGTCACGTGCCGTGTTTAACACGTTGATCATGGTCTACCGAAAATCGAGTATGACTCCAGTTTCCTACAAACTCTAAAAATTTACCCTTTTAGTTAATAATAAAAATTTTTAACGATAAAAAAAAACAATTAAAATTGTTAGTTAATTGTTTAGTTACAATAATTGTTGTTATTGTTAATAATTGTTTCTTATAATTAAAACTCGTAACATTTTTTGCAACAGAATTAAATGAAAATCGTTTTACGGTGAGGATTAATCAGATCTACGCCCAACCCCTGAACAGAAGGGCCCAACCCCCGAAAAGGAAGGCCCAATTTCAATTGGCTGTTCACGACTGCTTATTCAATTCATTCGCAGCTAACTTCTGTCCATATCTAAGATAAAAAGGTGGTCCTTCTATCTTTAACCACAGGACGCACTGTGTCGTGGTGACTGGGACCCACCTACCCTTGGACCCACCCCCACTCCGGGGACCAATAACAAACTAGTATCCTTCCCTAGAACTAACAGCTGTTATTCTAACACAGACCGATAATAATCTAAATAATAAATAATAATCTAATAAGAACAACAATAAATTTTTATTACAGTTATACACGCAAATATATTTTATATACAATCTCTATTATTATAGATTACTGTAAAAAAAAAATGTATATATTTTATTATCAAGTAGTTAGTAGTTAATCATTGGTTACCATAAATACAAAATTAATCAACAAAAACTTAATTATACACACGATTATTATTATTATTATTTTATATACTATTTCTATTATTATAGATTACTGTAAAAAAAAAAAAAGAAAAATGCATATATTTTATTATCAAGTAGTTAGTAGTTAATCATTAGTTACCATGGATACAAAATTAATCAACAAAAATTTAATCGTTATCGAATAAAATTGCATTTCCTGTTACAAATAAAAAAAGAAATAAAAAAAAATATGAAATGTACTTGAGAAGTATAATAACAAAGTAAAAGAATATTAATTAATATTCTACATTTTTCCGATGATTTTATTTTATTTTATTTTATTTATGTAGGAAATTATCTATGATATTACAACCGATTGATTTCCATCCCCCCACACACCCCTTTTATACACTTCTCTTTCTACGATTTATTCATTTTCTGAGAATAAAGAAAAATATTTGTTTTTTAAATAAATAAAAATAAATATTAAAAATGGATATGTATTTATTTCTGTTTGCATAGATTGTACTAAAAAAAAAAAAAAATATTGTTTCTTTTATCTCATGTCTGGTAGACACACCAGACCCCACCTTACCCCACTACCATCATCACCCCTTTATTTCCTCTGTTCAGTCAATTTAACTTGCATAATGCGTTGCACGCAACATGCACCCAACTGAGTTTTATGCTTTTTTTCGTTTTTTTCTTGTTTTACGAAAAAGGGGTAGTTACTGCCGAAACTCCTACCTTTTGGTAATATACTTTAAGGGAAGGAAGTTTTTAACGACTATACTATAACTAATTCTCGTTGTTAAGGCAAATAAATAATCTGCTGCTTGCTTTCCACGAATTTGTTCCACTCACTCCCATCACCACTACCGCCATTATCACCACCACTTATCGTTAGTTTTGCAAAATATGAGAGTACATCTAATATGACATAAAAATGTGAATGTTAAATAAGTGTATAATAATAAATTATGTGTCTACCTAAACTTATTTTATTCCCCCATTTCTTTTTTTAAGTAATTTTTTAAGAAATAAAATATTTTTCGTGATTTGAAACAATCATATTTTAGGTTAGAAACCATTAAAGTATTCTACGATTCTTTTTATTATTATTTTATTCGCGTTAGATTTGTTTTAAAAATATATTTAGTTAATATTGTGAAAATTATTTTATAATAATAAAGATATAATTAAGTATTGAAAATTATTTTATAATAATAAAGATATAATTTAGTATTAAAAATTATTTTATATATATTAATTAAAAAATAATAAAGTTATTACCTAACAGCTGATTTATACATTGAGTTGAATCAAAATACCATAAAAGTATTCTACGATTCTTCTTCTTATTATTAGTGTTAGACTTTTTTAAAAATATATTTTGTAAGTATTAAAAAATATTTAATTAATAAAAAAATAATATAAGTTATTCAACCTAACAGTTGATTTATTTATATTAGTGTAAATCAAAAGTACTTGCATTCATTGTGTTGAAATATTACACTGAAATTTTATAATTAGTTATTTTCTTTTATTTATAAAATTTTTTCTTTGTAAATCTTAATTAAAAAATGCACGAAACATTTTTTCATACTAATATACACATTTAAATAATTATAAATAAATATTCCTTACAATATAAATCAAGAAACCAACTTGGTTTTCGTTACGTTTGATTTAACTCGACCATTTATATCAATGAAATGTTTTAACATACCAGACACACACAAATTTTCCAATTGTTTTTTTTCTATAGATATATGAATGAGGAAGGGGTGAGAAGAGTGGGGGAATTTATTTAGGACAAAGTTTCCAAAGTGAGAAAGGTTGTTATCCGCGAACGAAGCGAGTGTTGCGGTAGGACGAGAAAATTGAGGTAGGACCGTTGGAATCAAACCTGTTGCACCACCGACAATATTCTCACCCGCCTATCTTAAAAAAAAAAATACCTTTTTTTATTATGAACTTCAATCTTTTATCTTTTTTTTTTCTAAATTCTTTTTCTTTCTTTATTTTAATTTTTATTTGCTGTTCTATTCTCTTTTGTCGTTCCCCTACCACAATTCTTTTCCAGTTACCCCACTACTATTTTTTTCTTGTTCCCCCACTACTCAAATCTCATATCCCGTATAAAATTTATATCAAATAACGCACGAAAGAGGAAAAAAAAATATTAAAATAAAAAAAATAAAATAAATAAGAAGAAGAAGAAGAGAGAGTGAGAAAGAATGAAATGAAGATAGGAATGGAAAATTTTTGCCAGTTGCTAATTAACTAACCTTACCATCTCGTTTATAGCTTGAGTTACGAAATATAAGAATGCGAGTAGCAGCCTGATACGTCATTTGAAATATTGTAATCTTTAGACGTAAGCATTTTGTATCTCGAGCAGAAGAAGGGGGATTTTTCCCCTCTTCCCTCTTACCATCAAATCGACAGACAGACAAAACCGCGTATGCATTTTTTAATCGTCTACTTTTCGAGGTTATTCTACACTATGATAAATTATTATCCCACACCCCTTTTTTCTTTTTTTTTTCTTCTTCTATCTCTATCTCTCTTTCTTTCTTTCTCTTTCTTACTTTTGAGAACTAACTCGATGACTTAGGTAATGGGGAAGGAGTGGGGGAAGAGATTATCTTCGAAATAAAATTTTCATTTAATCAAAATGAGGGTGGGTGGGTGGTGCCAAAAGAAAGAGAAATCTAATTCCAAAAATATTTTTGTTTTATATATGGTGTTAAATAAATTTGAATATTTTGTACAAAACAACCTTTTTACTTGGGATTTTATTTTTTTTGTGACTCAAAAAAAAAATAATTTTCTCGAATGTTAAATGCAAAACACAAAAGAAAAAAAAATTCCACAAATATTCATTTTATATACGGTGATACATAAATTTGAATACTTTGTACAAAACAACCTTTTTCTTGGGGTTTTATTTTATTTCTTTTTTTTTGGTGACTCAAAAAAATAAAAAGAAATTTTTTTTCGAATGCCATATAACAAATTTTGTTTATCCAATGTTTACACACGTAGGATGCATTTTTTTCATCTTTGGTATCCGAGGACGAATAAAAAAATAATAATAAAAAAAATGAAAAAAAAAAAAATAGAAATAAAGAGCAAAGTATAAAAAAAAAGAAACTAAAAAGAAAAAATATAATCGTTAAGAAACAAGAAAGAAAAAAAAGAAAAAATCGAGTGGGTGGGGTGGATTGATTGGTTAGTTGTTTAATTGGTGAAAAAAAGACAGAAGTTAGTAATGGTTTCGAAATAATTAATTCTTCTTCTTGTTCTTTAGTTTTCTATTATCCTTGAAGATGAATCTCATAACGAAAAAAGTAAGAAACAAAAATTAAATTTCTTTTGAACATATTCCTTTTTCCTCTACCCTTTTTTCTAATTTAATTTCATTTTATTATATTTAGTTCATCTTTTATTTTATTTTCTTATCCTACAATCGTCAACTGTATAAAATGAACACGTAGTAACAAATGCTGATTAGATTGGAATTTACGTATCTGAAAAATAAACGTGTATGTTGTATGTGTGTTAGTGTTCATATCGTTTACGTATTTCTACTTAATTACCCGTCAATGTGTAACTAATAAAAGGTTTGACTGCAATTAACGAGTCAATCCATCTTTTCTTGTTTTCATTCTTTTTTTCTTTTCAAATTAATTATATAACTCACACGATTGAATCAGGTTTACCACCATAATTGTCGTTAAAAAATTTACATAGTTATTTACGCGAATAGAATTGTGCAAAAGATTTTTTCAAATTTAATCGAGTGATAACAATCTTTATGAAAGACAGGCAGACAGACAGATAAAAACACATTTATTCTAAGAAATTACAATATCAGTCTCGTACTATTTTTATTTTTTTATTATTAATATAATACGTTCTTTATCTATGAATTTTGCAACAAAGTTTAAATAAAAATGTCAATTTAACCTTTTGCACTCCACACAACTTTCGACGCTGGGTAGCAGCAACTCAGCGCGACTTCGCGGCAGAAACGGCACATTTACAGACCCTCGATTATCTTCTTAATATATATAAATTACGTGTCAAATTGTTTTTCCGCAATGCACTCATAAACAACTGAACCGATTTTAATAAAATTTTGCACACTGTGTGCAGTTTTATCCAACTTGAAAGATAGGATAGTTTATATCTCAATTTATAATCAATTTATAATAATATATTGTATTTGAAATGTGACACTATTTGATAACATTTCTTTATGCATTATAAATCTCATTATAAAATGCGAGATATGCTCCTATAAAAACCTTTCTTCTACAAATTCTTCTTATCACTCTTCTCAAGTTTCGCCAAAAACGTTCTCGGACCGTAGTGAGCACGCGTCTCGCATTCTTTTAGAACGCACAACCCGCTGACATTTTTTTTATATATCTTTGTTATTTTACTATATTTTGATTCGATGTCTTGTGCTATTTTAAGAGAAAACATCAGAGAAACATGCATGTCTCAAAAAGTTGTGCTGAAATAACTTAATTCCTCGTAATCACTAATAAACTTTAAAGTCTCATACGTTGGAGACATCGGAGTGATAGGCTAGAATCACGATGTCTCATACGATGAAACAGCGGAGTGCAAAGGGTTAAATTTGAGCTCGTAAAATATACTACGTATGTATTACACTTATATGTAAAATATAATGTACTAAAATTGTATTAACACTTATGTGTTACATTTCGTTCCAATAATTTAAGTGAATTAAATGCATTAAAGCATAAATAATGTTATGCACGATAAATTATGCTCATAGCAAGTTGTAGAATAATATTGAAAGCATTCCAAGGAGATAATAACACGAGCACGTAATAATAATGACGGAAAAACCTTGATGGACGATTACAAGTTGAATCTTGTAATTTCATCCGAACAAAGTCATGCGAAAAATTTGAACAGAAACTCTTACAGCGTAATGATTGCAACTGTGTATTAAATGCAACTATTAAAATTGTCAAATCAGACTTTAATCCCTCCCATTAGATGATTGTAATATATTTACATTGTATTATATGAGATTTAAATCATATTTTGTTATTTTAATATATAATTTTTATTTTATTTTACAAAAACCAAAGATTAATTCTCGTAAAAGAATTTAAGCAACTGTGTATTAAATGCAACTATTAAAATTATCAAATGATACTTTACTCCTCCTATTACATGATTGTCAATTGTATGATTGATTTAATAACAAAAAAACAAAAATAAAATTAATTACAATAAAAACAAATCTTGAAGTAAGAAAAAGAAGAAGAAGAAATCTTAAATAATAAAAAAAGAAGTAATACAAGTTTTATTGTTTCAATTAAAATCTACAAACACTTAAATTACATACTCAATTTCAGATCATTGAGGATTGATAGATTTGGCCTAATTTCTCTTCTTCAAATAATAATGAAATAAAACAAATACAAAAAAACAAAACAAGTCAGTCTCTTTGTTAATAAACAAATAATTGGCAAAAAAATAATATTGTGATTATAAATCTTTCAAGTTGGATGAAACTGCACACAGTGTGCAAAATTTTATTAAAATCGGTTCAGTAGTTTAGAAGTCCATTGCGGACAAACAACGTGACACGTAATTTATATATATATTAATATAAGATATATAAAATATATAAATAATATAAATATTTTTATCTTGTGTTTCATTTATATATTTATTTATATTTTTTAATGGAAATGTAATTTATATCATCAATATAAATATATTCCAAATAAAATGTACTACTTTTGCATATTATTTTATATATTGTAGTAACAAATTAAATCCGTTATATATATATACATATATATATGTATGTATAAAAATCTTTAAATAATTCACAGTACTCAAAGGGTTAATAGAGAAAACAACAAAAAGTGAAGCTTCTTGTTTTTAACACAACATCTTTGACAATTTTACAAATGGGTTTTAAACTTAATCCCTTTATTTCGTGATCACGCATAAAACATGCTACTTCTTCTTATTCTATAAAAAAGAAATGGTACGGACAACTACTACTACTACAATCAAACATTATTATCATCAGTGCTTATAAGAAATTTTCTTCTACGTTGGATTTTCACGATTTAAGTTAAATAAATTCAAAACAGAATTAAAATGATGAAGCTTTGTTATCTACAAATGTAGATAAAATTGTTTCTTTTCTTCTTCTTTTTTTCTTCTTACTTCAACCTTTTCGAACGAAATAGAAAGAGAAAAAAAATAAAATAAATAATTCCTGTAACATTATCATTATTCATTTCTTATTCATTTTTAATCATTTCATTTCGTATTCTCATTTTTCTACTTCTTATTCGTTTTTTTTTCATTTTACTTTCCTTTTACATTTTAATATTACTTTCTCAACGGTATAATAATTATTACGAAATAATTTTAATAATATTAATAATAATAATAATAATAATAATAAATTATTGATTTATAAGACAGGTGAAAAAAAGAGAAACCAGTAACCAAATAATCTATAGTAAAATAAATCATATATATATATATATATCCAAAAAAAAGAAACTGAAAAAAATAAAGAAAAAAAATCTACGTTATTATACAGCCAAGTTTTTGATGGTTCTGACAACCTGAATCGTAAAAAAAAAAGTGAACAAGGTCATCGAGTACTCGTGGATCGAGTGTAACATTTTTTCGTCATCAAGGATATATATGCATATCCTTGATAATAATCGTCGCGAAAAAAAAAGTTAACATATAAAAAAAAAGAAAAGAAATGAAAAGACTAATAATAATTATAATAATTATTATTATAATAAATAACGTAGACCATGATAAAAAAAAAACAAATTCTTTGTTTTTAACAATTTTTCCCACTAAGGTTAACATAATTTTACTTTCCACCTTCTTCTTCTTCACCATTCTTATCACTACGATTAATTATTTTAAAATAAAAAAAAAAAACAAAAATAAAAATAAAAACATAATCAAACAGTTTTGATTATTTCTAACAAATAGCTTTGGAATATTTAATTATTATTATATATATATGGTGTACATTATAAAAGATTTATTTAAATTTAGAAAAAAAATAAAAAAAAAAATAAAAAAACAAGAAAGAAGAAAAATACTTTAACATAGTATATATATATATATATAGTATATAGTATTTTAAGAAAGGTATATTATATAAGATGCCATATAGTATATATAAAATATATTTAAATAATTATTTTTTAATTAATTATTAGCTATTAATTATTAATATTATTACGTTATTAACTATGAAATGTCTGATTACTCAGATTATTTACACCTCGAAATCAGACATTTCATATTTAATGACCTAATATATATAATTTAATTAATTAATTAGTTATCAAGTATAAGTTTTATATATATTTAACTAATTAGAGTAGTTATTAAATGTAAAATCTAATTAATTAATTATTAATTATTAGTATTATACATATATTTTAATATTTAATGCATAAATAATATATAATAATAATCTAATGTGTAATATATAAATAGTTGTTACGAAAAGATGAAGAAGAGGAAGAAGAAAAAGAAGATTTAAGAAAATATAAAATAGTTGTTACGAAAAAAAAAAGAAAAAAAAATTCACCTTCGAGAACGATCGATTATTTCATTCCTTATAAAAATGTTTGACTCGATCGCGATCCAACTGATTAAAATCGCGATAATTAATTATGCTAATATATTCTTGATTTATCCCAAGAAAGTCACCGACGCGAGGTTCCTTTAATGTTAATGACGAAACACCACGAAATTTACACAACTTATTTCGTACAATCCGATAAATTTTTATTCTTATTAAACACCGTTGTATTATGTTCATAATGCACTTGTCGTGTCTGTCTGTCCGTCTGCTGCTAATATGATCAAAACATTATTTCACTTGAGTAGTATAATCTCATTAAATAATTCACGTTCATGCATACATATATATATATATATATATATTGGATTGGAAAGTATCCGCGGAATTTGCCAATAGATAGTGCTAGCGTCGAAATCTCGGTTTGTATGGTTTGTATCGGGTTATACTATACGCCGTTTGAAAGATGACATTTCAAGCTACATTCTCTATGAAGACAGTTTTTCGCAATTCGTCGTGCGTGTCAAAAGTTATATTTAATTGAAAATGAGTAAAATTTCCGAAGAAATACGCTATGTGATGCTTTATTACTATAAAAAAGGCAAAAACGCTGCAAAAACATGCCGAAAAATTTGTACGGTTTACGGTGAGGATGCTGTAAGTGATCGTCGCACACAGGAATGGTTTGCTCGATTCCGTTCTCGAAATTTTGATGTCAAAGATGCACGACGCTCTGGTTGGCCAATCGTCGAAAATGTTGATAAAGTCATGAAATTAATTGAGGTAGATCGTCATGTGAGCACTCGATCGATAGCCCAGGAACTAAATACCACTCATACAATCGTTTTGAACCATTTGAGTAAAGCTGGATACAAAAAAAAGCTGGATGTTTGGGTGCCACACGACTTAACGCAAAAAATCCTTTTTAATCGAATCAATGCATGCGATACACTGCTGAATCGCAATAAAATCGACCCATTTCTGAAGCGGATAGTGACTGGTGATAAAAAGTGGATCACATACGACAATGTAAAGCGTAAAAGATCCTGGACGAAGACCGACGAAGCATCCCAAACGGCGGCCAAGCCCGGATTGACAGCCAAGAAGATTTTACTGTGTGTTTGGTGGGATTGGAAGGGAATCATCTACTATGAGCTGCTGCCCTATGGCCAAACACTCAATTAGGGCATATACTGTCAACAACTGACCAGATTGAAGCAGGCGGTTGACCAGAAACTGCCAGAATTGGTGAATAGAAAGGGTGTTGTGTTCCATTAGGACAACGCTAGACCGCACACATCTTTGACGACCCAGGAGAGACTCAGGGAGCTTGGATGGGAGGTTATATCGCACCAGCCGTATAGTCTGGACCTGGCACCAAGTGATTACCACCTTTTCCGGTCCATGCAAAATGCTCTTGGCAGTACTAAGCTGCCCTCAAAAGAAGCTTGTGAAAATTGGTTATCTCACTTTTTTGCCAATAGGGATGAGGGCTTCTATGAGAGAGGCATAATGAAATTACCTTCAAAATGGCAACAAGTTATCGCACAAAACGGCGCATATTTGACCTAAATCGGTTTATTCATTCTTTGTAAATTTAAATTTGAAATAAAAGTAAATTTCTGCGGATACTTTCTTTTCAATCCAATATATATATATATATATATATATATATATATATATATATATATATATAATTCGCAATAAAATAATATTGCGATTGTAAATTGAGATATAAACTATCCTATCTTTCAAGTTGGATGAAACTGCACACAGTGTGCAAAATTTTATTAAAATCAGTTCAGTAGTTTAGGAGTCCATTGCGGACAAACCACGTGATACGTAATTTCTATATATTAAAAAGAAGAAGAAGAGAAGAATATATATATACATTATTATTAACTTATAATATATATTTTTTAATATAATATATCTAATTATAAAATATTAAATTAATAATATTATGTATTTTATAAATAATTAAATTAATTAAATTAATAATATTATATTATATATATATATATAATATTACATATTATATTTTCTTAGTTCGTATTATAAAATAAAAAAAATATACATAAAACTATGAAAAACCTAATTCCTTGCATACATTTTTTTATTTTTTTTTAATATAATCGTTAATAAAAACGAAACATTTAAAACTACATATTATATTTGTGCTGTGTTTGTTCTATGCAAAAAAAAATTTTTTTAATTAAAATAAAAAAATAATTAAAATATTAAAATAAGTATTTTTCTAAATGGAAAAACAAACCAAAAAAAAGCGAATACCAAAAAAGAAGACGCTTTGGTAAAAAAAAAAACAAAAAACAAAAAAAGATAAAATTTTAAAAACAATATAAAAAAAGACGTAAACACAAATTCGGATCATTCATCACTTTTCTTTTTATCATCCATTACCTTAATGTGTTGTGTGTTGTGTATGTGTGTGTTGAACACACAAATAATACATAATGCAAACGATATATCTGTTAAAAAGATCATTTTAAAGGAACGTGGCAAATTTCAAGATAATACGGTGTACACTGCATTAATATAAGATAAACTTTTTACTAAAATGAACGAAAAATAAAATATAAAAAACAAAAAAAAAGAACAAAAAAAAAATATATATATATATATACATATATGTGTATATAAAACGCAATATAAATTATGTGCGTTTTAAAATACATCGCAAAATACTTTTTGAAGAGAAAAACCTATCGTAAAAAACAATGTTGTCTGACCTTGACAACGGCAGATCCATAGTATTTGATCCCCTCGAATGATGTTGAAGTTGTTGAAGCTTATGATGTTGTGATGTTGTATCGTTAGCACCGACGATACCAAGATGAACATTTGGTTGCTGTGTACGATGATCAAAACCAAATCCTCTCATGCAAGTCTGTGGTTGCATCTGCAACTGCTGCAACTGTGGCTGCTGCTGCTGCTGTTGCTGTTGCTGTTGCTGCTGATATCGATGATGAGGTTGTTGCTGTTGTTGCTGTTGTTGAGACCACATTTTGTTCTTTCGTGTTCTCGTATTTTTATTTACTTTTTTAAATAAATTTTACATGCCACGACGATGACGATGACGATGACGATGACGATGAAAAGTCAAATAAATTTATTCTCGAACTATTATCTCGTGTCTTTTTCATTTTTTAATCGTATAATAAACTTTCTTTCTGTTTATATATTTTATAAAAAAAAAAAAAAAAATGTTCGTGTAAACGCCCGGAACAGGAAATAAAACACTGCGAGCAAAAACGACGATCCTAAGTTAAATTTGATTGCGTCTTAGTAACAAAAATCAGAACAAAGTCCATGCAAACTTCTTTCTCTTTAACCCTTCCCCCGTCCCTCCCCCCCTCTCTCTCTTTATCTGTTTTTTTTTTTATATAGTACAGCTGATTCAATTTGATTTTTATCTACAGTCACATACAGAAGTTGTCGTGGTAGTCGATCGCGTTATGTCCGTTGAAGAGTTTGCCGATCGTTCACTCCGAGAGATCGTTGACCTTGACACCGTGTACCAGACCCCCGATAGAGAAAGAGAAGTAGAGAAAGAACGCTTTTAAGATGCGTAGTAATTGCGTGTTATTCTTCTCAAAGGTATATATATATATATATATAGGATAGTGTTAGTATATAGAACGTATATATAAAGAAACCCAACGCACCAAACTTCTATTTACATTGATAGTAAAAGTAGCGACTACTATGAAGTGAAGAAGACGACTACGACGAAAACGAAGAGAAAGAGGATGACGATGACGTTGACGATGACAAGAAATAAGAACGTTTAAAAACAAAATATCTTTTTTCATGCTCCGAGTTCACGAATAGGCCAAAGTCCGGCTTATCAGTGACCTTGACACAGTGTTGCAAAGCTATCAAATGAAAAATCGTACCGGCGGTAAGACATAAGAGAAAAGAGAGAGAGAGAGAGAGAGAGAGAGAGAGAGAGAGAACTTTCTTTTTTCTACATGTTTAAATATATTAACCAAAAAAAAATGAAAAAGAAAAAAGTATATAATAATTATTCACGCAACGAAAGTATTGTTGCGTGATTGGTAATCTATATATGTTATGTATGTATATATATTATAATTATTTGTCAATATGGGATATAAAATAATAGATGAAAAAATATCAAAGGTCAGCGGCGTACACGGAGAGTGGTTGGATTGGTATCGTCGTTTAAACTCGCTAGTTGCCTTTTTAATGGTTAGCCGCCACCACCGCCACCGCCGATTTCACGAATCGCAAGTTAGCGTAGCGGAACGAGAAAGAAACGCACCCACACTGCGTTGCAGCTCGAGGCTGACTGCCGCTACGCGACTACCCCCACTCTTTCGATTGACTGGCGCGCCGGCTTAGTACTATACCCCCCCCCACTACTACTAGCAATACCGTCGCGGCGGCATTCGACTAGGTGCTATCCGATTCGGCAGTACTCGGTATCGTTCGGCTCGACTGACGAGTATACCCCCCCCCATTCCTATCCGCGATCTTCTGAAGAAGACTTATGGAGGGAAAACAGATAACAACAAAACACGCCTGACCCCGCACCGGTAGCGCATATATCCCTATCCTTCTCCCACTCTCACTCTCCCCCTACCTCACCTCATTGAACTCCTCTACACCGATAACACCGGAATTTTAAACGTTTCTCACATCGAGAAAATTTACTTTATACTTTACTTTACTTTACTTTACTTTACTTTACTTTACTTTACTTTACTTTACTTTACTTTATTTTATTTTACTTTACTTTCTTGCATGCATGCATGTTGCATTCAATGCAGTTTACTTGCAACCGATGATAAATTGTTTATAAATTTTCGTCTATCGTCTTGATAGATTATACAGGGTGGGTCACCACATTTTACCATCTAGATTTATCATTATTACGCGTAGCAGACAATATTTAACATGGAGTTGAATGGCTTTAAAAGGGGTTCATACTGATGGTACTTTTTTTTTAGGTGGACGTGTCAAGGACATATGAAGGTTGGATAGGACGGGGGTGGGCCCATTCATTTTCCGGCTAGATCACCAGATCTAACGCCCCTCGACTTTTTCTTATTGGGTTACTTAAAAAATAAAGTTTACGCTGAGCCTCCGACTACAATGGCCGATATGAGGGATCGTATCGTCAATGAATGCAAGAAAATAACATCAGATACATTAAGAAACGTTAATGAGTCATAAATTTCTCGATTCAGAAAGTGTTCTGATGCAAATGGTCCACATTGAACCTTTTTTGTAAATAGACATAAAAATTAAAATATCTCCTAAAGTAATAATTTTTTTACATAAATAGGGTAATACTTTTTTGTAAATAATATGAAAGAGCATCTGATGATGCAATAAAAAATATATGATTTCATTTAAAAAAACATTAATGACCTTTATATGTCCTTGACACGTCCACCTAAAAAAAAAGTACCATCAGTATGAACCCCTTTTAAAGCCATTCAACTCCATGTTAAACATTGTCTGCTACGCGTAATAATGATAACGTAAATCTAGATGGTAAAATGTGGTGACCCACCCTGTATATATAATAACCACTATAATATACATATAAATTATATATAATATATAATAACCACTATAATATAACTATAAATATATCACTATAAGTAATTATGTTTATGGTTTTATTTTTAAAAGGGTTTTTTAACCTTTATTTAATTAAATAAAATTAGATAACAAAATTATTTTAAAAATATTTTCAATATTTTATTAGATGTCTTATTAATTATATTTATTATATTTCTTTTTTAAATATTTTATTATTTCTTTTTTTTGTGAATTTAAGAGAGTTTATCTCGTTGTTTGTATTATTTATAATTATATTACAATTTGTTTTTCAAATACTTTTCGAATATTTCATCTTCTTGAAATTTTCTTATTCCTATTACATTTTTTTTCACATATTTCTTTTTTTTATTACTAGTTACATACCATTATAAATATTTTGCATTTTATAAAAAATATTTCATAATATTGTATTGAAAAGAAGAAATGTTCTATCTTTACGTCATACGAGAAATACTTGTATTTATTTGTAATATTATTTATAAATTTATTTCATAGAATTAATCCATGTAGAAATGAAAAAGTTTGAAATAACAAAAAATAGAGGTTCACTTTTAAACAACGATCTACATTTTAAAACTTTATTCCATAGAGACTACATAAGGAGCACGCACTCAAACGTACTAATTGCCAAAAATCTATCGCAAATCGTATATTTAAGTTTTCTTGATTCACCACTAATGTCACTAATGTTCCTAGTAACGTACCGATACGTGAAGTGAGCAAACAGTTCTTAACCCTAATACTTGTATGTAAACAAAAAATAATAACAAAAATAAAATATAAAAAATAGGATTAATAAAAAATTATAAATATAAAAATGGGCAGGGTGTGCACAGTTAAAAAATTGCAATAGTGGGAGTGCAACTGATCTCATACGAAGACGGGAATTGAATTTAAAAAAAACCTATGTTTTTTAAAGTATCAAAGGTAAGCAGTTCATGCTCCTTATGTAGTCTCCATGACTATTAGTATTAGTATTTTACTTATATTTTTAACTTTGTATTGTAAATAATTATTGAAAAAAATACAATAACCATTACTTTTATCTGACTGAATTTTATTATCAATAAAATTTACATTTAATACTATTTTTTTTCTAAATGATTAGGATTTAATCTAAATTTATTATTATTATTATTATTATTATTATTGCTATTTACTCATTTTTTACGATTATTAAATAATTATTTATTTAATTTCAATTATTTATACTTGAACAACCTAAATGATTACCCTTGGTTTCGTATTATAGTTTTTTTTTAAACTGCCGCCTTATTCCTATTCCATTTTGGTACAAATAGAACACGGGCGCCCCCTTATTTTATCCCATTTGTATACATGGAGTTCGTGCTCCTTATGTAGTCTCCTTGCTTTATTCGATGTATAAATGTTAGACAAGAAAAATATTTTCATTTTATGTTAATAAAAAGAGAAAAAAAAGAAAAGAATAGGAAAAACAATTGTATAAAATAATCACATTTTACGTCATTTAAACTAACCAGATATAACCACCTATGATTACAACATCAATATTCAACACACGTTTCCTGTTAAGAGTTTAAATATTACTTTACTGTTTTTTTGTCTTTTTTTCTTACATAGATGAAGTATTGGAAAATATTTATTCAAAGAGCTTTAACTAACCTAAGGGTAAATTTTCTCGCAAATATTTATTACCTTGTAATTATCTTTAAATTGTTTATCAAAACTTTACGTAATCAAAAACTAATAATTAATTTAATATCAAATAAAATTTACTTTAAGATCGTACACTATGTAATTTTCTACACGTATCATTCAAAATTTAGAATTTAATAAATGTAATCAATTTTAATGACATCTTTTATATGTAATCTTTTCTTAAAAGGGTAAACGATTTGCAACCTTAACCTAAATAACACATGTAAATAGCACATATATATATATACATATATATGATATATCGTATTATTAAAATTGATTGAATTTAAATGATTTTATTCTGATTTAACCCTTAAAGTGCACATGGGGTGTTTGACACCCCAACAAATTTTTGATCTCTCGAAAACGGTACTGAATTCGAAAAAATGGGTTATTTGTCGCCATCTAGTGTTAATTCAAATGGGTATAAAACCTATTCTATTTTAAAAAAGATGTATCAAACTACTTTTAAAAAAATTGCGAGGTCTAAATATTAAATAGCAGCTTCAGGAGACGCGTTTAAACACGTTGGGGTGTCAAATACCCACAATGCACTTTAAGGGGACATGTCACCTTCGAGTGCAAAAAAAAAGCGGTTTTTTTGTGAATTTTTTTGCAGCCAGTTTTATTAATATCAATAAAAATTTTTGGTATATGTAAGTTATATATCTGAACCATATTGATAATTTTTTTTGTGTAAAAATATTGTAAATTGTGTTGTATGTGGCCACTTTTCTAGGAGTCCAAAAAAAAAAGGTGATTTTCGGTTGTCCTCACTGGCAAAAATTGGTTCGTCAGAAACGTAAAAACCGAGTGTTATCCTTTAGTAGAGATGTTGGCGCAAGGAATGAACGAAAAGAAATTTTGATTTTTAAATTTTTTTTAAAATAGTCGACTTTTTACGAAAAAATTGACATTTTTGTAGAAAAATCGCCGAGTTTTTGAGAAAAAAAAAATTGGCATTTTTTCGAAAAATCCTTTCGTTCATTCCCTAGATACGTGTATCTAGTATAACTGTACAAAATTTGGTAAGGATCGGATAAGTGGTCTGGACGCAGCGAGGGCAACCGTTTTAAAAACGCGAATAAGAGAAATTAATGTTTAAAGTTTTGGACACTTACGGGGTTACATGGGTTTCACAGATTCAAAAAATCGATTTTTTTGTTGCTTATTAAAATCTACAACATCTCTAGAATATTATCCGAAAATTTCAACTTGATCCGAGTAATAGTTTCAGAGATACAGCCTTTTAAAGTTGCGCGCTCAAGGCTACCTGCTGGATCACTCAAAACTTTAAACGTGTTTTTCTCAAAACCATGTTTTCAAAGTCGGTTGTCAAGATTTCTCGAAGGCTACTTCACCGATCTCGATGAAATTTTAAACAAGTCTTCGAGATACAATTTACAAGGATTTGGACGAAGGATTTTTTTTTCAATTACAACTATTTTTTTTTTTAAATGCCGCAGAATTTTTACTGAATACCGCTGTCAAACATCCAATTTTCATTTCTTTTTGTTTTCCTTCGTCCAATTTCTAGTTTGAAGCCTTAACTAAAACAAATATTTTTTTTTTCACTTCAAATGATCCTGCTTGGAGTTCTGCTGTCAACGCGAATGCACCTTTTTTCCGAGGGCTCGCCGGGAATGACGTCACAATGGCGGAGTTTTTAATATTTTTTTTTTTAATTTCAGAAAATGTTTATTAAATATGTATCTTTAAGATAATAAAAAATTTGAATCAAATATTTCATATATTATATGAAAAAAAAATCTTGAAAATACGCCGTTTTTACCCGGATGAAACCCATGTAACCCCTTACTTGGAGCGCTACGGCGCGCTCCGTTTAAACTACTACAGTTTCGTAAATAATGGACGGATCTTTACCAAAATTTGAAGAAATATTTTTGAGATAATATTCTTTCAGAAAATCGAAAAAAAATCGATTTTTTTGTTGACGTGTCCCCTTAACTAACTTTTACCAAGTGTGCACTTTAAGGGTTAATGTCAGTTTCATGAAAGAAATCTTTATGGTGTCACAACACAAAATTTACGAGTACCTGAATATTTTAAATACAAAAGGTCAATAAATGTTTTGCATCATAAAATATTCCAATAAAATCTGTTATAAATGAATATCGTTTGAGTGACAATTATTAATTTACAGTTCAAACACTTAAACGATTAATTCTACTTAATTTTACAAAATGTTATTATAAACAAAGTATTTTTTTTAATATTCAATACTTTTTAATTTTAACAATCTTGTGGATTATCTATGAACAATTTTTGATAAAATTTCATTGAGTAAATATATTGAAAAAAAATTATTATTAACATTTAATCCTACCTACAACATTATTTTGGATATTTTCCAAATTAATAAATAAATGAACAAATTTTATATAAAATTTATTATTATATAGTTTTACTATAAATTTAAAAAATAAATTTAAAAAGTAACTGTAGTTGGTTGTATAATTTTTTTAATTCACACGTATTACACAAATAAATTGAAAAATTATTTGAATTATTCTTCATACAGTTTAAAAATGTTTTAAGATGCAAATATTAAAAGATTTTAAAAATTATTATTCATGTACTAAATATAAAATCTTTCTGACACATAGGTTAAAAATAAAAAATATTATCATTCTTATTGTTAAGTATATATGAAAAGTAAAACTTTTAAACAATAATACGATATCTTCATCGTCCTTGTTCACGTTTATATTTATTTTGTTGTTCATTGTGCGTATTTCTAAATATATTTTTGTTTAATATGTAATTATTTTTAATGATTTGTAAATATATTTTAAAGGTTAAATATATATATATATATATAGTATTGTCGTAAATAAATAATATAAATAAATTTTGTCGTGTTTTTTTTAAAGAAAGAAATAAAAGAATAAAAAATACAGGAAAAAAAACAATCATTTACATTTCAAATTATAAACGTATGCTAAAAGAAAAAACAATTATAACAAATGTTTTATTAATTTCCTTTAAATATTAGGTTTTCAAGTATGAAATGGGGCAAAATCGAATTCAATTATGTTTCATTCAATTATTTTTGCCCCATTTCATACTTGACAACCTAATAATAATAATTTAATAATTAATAATATAATAATAAGAAGTCTGAGTTATGTTGATTAGCTGTGATCATGAAGGCGGCTCACACCAGGTGGATCCTCTTTTAGAACATAAATTATATAATAATAATAATAAATAATTTAATAATAAACAGTTGAGCTTTTGTTTATTTTTAGAAAAGAAAAAAAACCTAAGAAAAATAAGTTAAATAATTGTTTTGTATAAAAATAAATTACCATGCAATAATTTTTATAACAAAAACGTAAAAAATAATCTAATTAATTTTCTTTTATAAACAATATCATTATCAGTTTTATTAAAATGATTAATTGTTTCATGCTTTAAAAAAAAAAAGAGAGAAAAGAAGAAATAAACTTTTATATAAATTGTGTATTGATTTTGAACAAGTTGTTTTATGAAAATAAACAATTAAAGAGGTTGTTTCTTGATGATTTTGAAATGACTTATCAATTTTTGAATTTGCATATGTCAGGTGTAACACGTGGTGAAGGTTAAGAGGGTGTGTTTGTTGTAACCCTTTGACTGCTATGGGCGCAAATGTGCGTCCAGCGGAAACTATTGGTGTAGCCTATGGGCTCAAATATGCGTCCGACGCAAGCCATCGATATAGACTATGGACACAAATGCGCGCTCGGCGAGTTTTTAACTGTTTACTGCTGTCTTATATGTATGTTTGAGAATGGTTTTTCTTTTACATGTCCAATACACTCGCAGAAATCTTAAACCTTGTTGATTAGCAACGAAAAAAATGAAATTTCGTTTAATTGGTCAATCATTCTGTATCTTAACACGTTGCCGCAAATGACGGCTATAACCGTCCGATCTTCGTATTTCTAAGCACGATCGTCAAATAAAAGTGTGCGGCAACGTGTTAAAATTCGTTTTATTTTGTTTCGATTTACAGTACTTATGTTACTTATTTGTTGTATGTTATTTGTTCAATTTTTCTATTTCTAATATCCAAATATATCATTATGTAAGTTATAAAAAAAAACAATGTATAGTTATAATTTATAACTATCAAAATATGGTGTTTTAAAACTTTACCATTGGTGAATAGACAATATATGTTAAAAATAAAAAAAAATTATTTGATCCGTTTTGCAGTGGACAAAGTAATAGTAATTGGATTATGAATTATATTACAACTAGGGGTGCTCTGCCACGCGTTGTTGTGACTCACAATCAATCTGATACACACGTCTTTAAGTCAACGAATTACCTTATACCGCCATCTGTTAGAATCTTATCGAACTAACAAAGATAATCATGACTCTTTGTTAATAAACAAATAATTCGCAAAAAAATAATATTGTGATTATAAATTGAGATATAAACTATCCTATCTTTCAAGTTAGATGAAACTGCACAGAGTGTGCAAAATTTTATTAAAATCGGTTCAGTAGTTGAGGAGTCCATTGTGGACAAACAACGTGACACGTAATTTATATATATTAAGAAGAAGAAGATGTATTAATACGTCGCTCAAAAGATTCATATGGCCCGAAAAAGTATTCAGTCCCCAGCGACCGCTACTGCTGGCGGCAGGCCGCACACGCTGAGCACTTCGACTTAGAGTAGCTAGCAGTCAAAGGGTTAAACAAACAACTTATTTTATATCAAACATCATTTTAATCAAAATGAAACACATGAAGTAGGATCATTCGAGTAAAAAGGGGACATTTTGAACCCTTTGAACTGTGAATACTTTGTACTTGAAATATTTTGTAAAAATGAAATTGTTTATTATTATTAAATATATTCTAATAAGAAATTATATTTATAATAAAAGTATTTCTTTACATAAATATAATTGAATTAATTAATATAAACAAACACATATGCGTAGATAGACCATTCTGATAATTTGTATCAAACGCATATATGCGTTTTCCATAGCACTTAAATTTGTTTGTTTCTTTATTTCCTAATTAAATTACACGTATTTTACGTTTATTATTGTTTAAACAATTTGTTTTTTTTTTAAATGGAATTACAAGTGACATGCATTTGTAATACTAGTCATTTGGAAGAAATATTTGTTTAAATGAGTATTGTCATTTTACATTATTACTACTTAACCCATTAGCGACAAAAAAAAAGGAAAAAGAAAAGGAAAGAAAAGAAAAGAAAAAATATAAAAAAGAAGGACTTACGTATTAACGCCACCGCAGCAAAAATTCCGCTAATGCTTCAATAAAGAGCAATCTTGTTGTTCGCACACAACAACCTTGTTGTTTACACACAGCAACCGTCAGGGTTGCGTCAGGGTTTCGTCAAGGTTTCGCCAGGGTTATGGGGACAGCATCAGGTGGAAGAAAATAGAAACTGTTTTGAATCTATGTTAAATTCTATATCGGCTCATTATCCACCGAAATCCGATTGTGTGACTACTTTTTATAAATAAAATCTTTTGAATTTTGAAAGTGTTTTGATTTTAAATAAAGTTTTTTATTCTATGATTTGTCGCAACAATTTAAGGTGTAGATTGGTGCATTAGCGGAATTTTTCAGCGGTGGCGTTAATACGTAAGTACCAAAAAGAGAAAGAAAAATATAAAACTTACCCATAGGAGCTAATCAAAACATTTTCAATAGCAGTTTCAAGCATCGTCCCTGTTGAGGACTTGCCATCGTCTTCGCTTAATTCCTCCTTCATCTTTTAAAAGTAGTCCTGAAAAATTAACATAATTAGTCAGTTAAATTTTCTTTTATTTCTATTTTTATTTCCTTTCTCTTCTTCTTTATCTTTTTCTTTTTCTTTTCTTTTTACAATGAAAATATTTTCGTAAATATCATCGAATTTTTCTCTGACATTTGTAAAAAGAAAAAAAAAAAGAAGAAGAGGAAGAGAAGAAAAAGAGGAAAAAAAATTAAAACACATTGATTTAATTTTAAATAAAAAGAGCAAGGACGGAGTGAGAAATTTCGGTGCCACGTGTTTTATTTTTCTTTCTTTCTTTCTTCTTTTTACGTGTGGATCCAATTTTGATTAGAAGTGTTCTCAATCAAGAGTTATTTTCTTTCAATTTACTATTATAAGATTTTGATAAATAATTGGCAGTTGACGGATTCTTTTTTTTTCTATATAAATTTCTCCCTTTCTTCTAAGATAATTCGTTTCATTTTTATCTTTAAATTTTTATTATATAAATTTATAGTACTTTTTTCTATATAAATTTTTTATTATATATTAATTATATTATTTTTTATATTTAAATGTTTATTATATATATATAAATTTTTTATTTAATATAATTAAATATAATATTAATATTATATATAATACTATTTATTAGACACTATAATTATATTATATATTTATATTATTTATATTTAAATGTTTATTATATATATATATAAATTTTTTATTTAATATAATTAAATATAATATTAATATTATATATAATACTATTTATTAGAAACTATAATTATATTAATATATTCATTATAATTAATATAATATAATATTATTTATTAAACAACAATTTAAAGGATGGTTAACCCATTACAGTTTTACAAAGAAAGTGAAGAAGAAAAATAAAGAAAAAAAAGAAGTTTTCTTTTTTTTTAGACGGGGTGAAGGTGAAGGGGAAAGTTTTAACCCGTGTAATATGTTCATTGGACCCTAACACCGGTATCTTTATCAATAATTTTTGTTTATTATGAACGAATGCTTATCCACACGTGTAAATTATCAGTTGAAACGTGAGCACAAACGCTTAGCAACTTTTTTATTATATGCTATGCCACCAAAATTACGATCTCTTTAAATGCATACAATATTGTTTTTGCTGTTGTTGTGTTGTAGTTTAACAATTGTACGAAATTTGTATTTTTTATCAATATATTTAATTATTATTATTATTATTCTATAGAATAATCAATAAAATGAATAGATACTATTTTGCATACATAATTTCAATAGTTATCTAAAATATCTTCGTTTACTAATTGTTTGATATTTCTCATATGAATTTCTATTGACAACCCACCTACGTACACACATTCGTTCCCTTTTCTTACACACACATCACATCACATCACATCACATCACATCACATCACATCACACTCACTCACTCACTCACTCACTCACTCACTCACTCATTCACTCACTCACTCACACTCACACTCACTCACTCACTCACTCACTTACACACACACACACACGCGCGCGCGCGCACACACACGCACGCACATACATACATACATCCACAGGGGGAGTCTGTAACCCCTACGTGGCACGTCCCCAGGTGGCGGATAGGGGAATACCTACTATATATAGTAGGTAGGAGGAAATTTCCTCCCGCGGACCAAACAGACTAGGGGAAGGAACCCCGAATATTAAACCAAAAATGGAAAGCACGACAAGTGTAGTACCGATTACGGTGCAGGGGCTCGGAACCCCAGTACCGGCGGCAGGGAGTGGGCAAGCAGGCTCCTTGGCGTCGTCATCCAACGACTGCAGTGCGACTGTGGTGGTCAACTTGGCCACAGCTAGCATCTATGCGACAAGGAAGAAGAAGCTCGAGGCATACGAGCGCCTCGGTAGCAAGCTGGAAGAACTTGCTGACTACACGGACAGCAAATCAAACGTCCACAAGGAGATCAAGCGGCTCATTGCTATATGCCGAAGTAGCTATAGAGCAATGGGACCGCCGGAAACGGTGCATCAACAGGCAGTGGTGCCAAGGCCCGCCATTGGGCAGACGACGCAAACCACTCCTAGCCTGGACGCGCAGGGTGGCAAGCGTCGCAGGGGTTCGTCCACCCCGCAAGAAGTTAAACCGTCAGGCAAAAGGACCAAGCGACGAGCGCAGGCGGCAGTACTGAGCACTCCCGAGTCGCTAAGTACCCGACCCGCTCCGGAGCCAAAAAAGGACGCAGCGTGGACAACGGTAAGGAAAAAGAAGAAGGCCCCACGCCCGAGACCTCCTCGACCAGATGCCCTGGTCATCAAGGCTCAAGGAGAAAACAAGACATACGCCGACATCTTGCGCCAAATGCGTACGGATGATACAATAAAAGGTGTTGCAACTGAATTCGAGAAAATTCGGCGAACGGCGGGGGGCGACCTGCTCTTGGTCCTGAGCCGCGCCGCCGCAAAGCCGACGCACGAGCTCAGGGACTCGATGAGGGCGTTCCTTGGGGACCGTGCAGAGGTCCGTGCGTGGACCCAAGAAATGCGGCTCGAGATCAAAGATCTGGACGAGGTTGCGGACAAAGAGGAAGTTGCGAAAGCGCTGGCTCTGCAGCTAAAAACTGACAGCATCGCAGTCTCGGCAGTGAAATCGCTGCGGAGGGTATATGGTGGCATACAAACTGCCGTCGTGGGCCTTCCAACTGCGACTGCAAGAGCAGCCCTGGAGCTAGGGAAAGTAAAAATTGGCTGGACGGTCTGTCGCATCCGCGAGCGGGACAACAGCCACTTGCCCTTAAGGTGCTTTCGGTGCCACGATTTCGGCCACCGGAGACAAAGCTGTCGAGGCACGGATCGATCTAAACAGTGCCTACGCTGTGGAGAAGACGGCCACATTGCGAAAATGTGCGGAAGGGAGCCTACCTGCACGCTCTGCAAAGAGAAAGGTGCAGATAAAGTGGATCACGGAACTGGAAGCAGCCGGTGTCCGGTCTACCTATTGGCCCTCGAGAGAAACAAGCAGAAAAAGAGGCAATGAAACTTTTACAAATAAATCTCAACCACAGTGAAGTAGCACAAGACCTGCTCATGCAGACGGTGCGGGAGGAGTGCATTGATGTTGCGTTAATCTCAGAACAATACTGCAATAGGTTGGACCCTTCCTGGAGGGCGGATGTAACGGGCTCAGCTGCTATCTGGGCTTGCGGTAGCCGCCCTATCCAGGAGTCCATGAAAACACCCGCAGAATATTTCGTGCGCGCGAAAATCAATGGGGTGCACATATACAGCTGCTATATGCCACCTCGACTGACTCAGCAGGAGTTTGAGGAGACTTTGGACCGACTAGTCAACGACGCTAGCAACCGAAATCCAGTCGCCATCGCTGGTGACTTCAACGCTTGGGCCGTGGAATGGGGCTGCAAACGGACAACAGAGCGAGGGCGAGCACTTCTGGAGGCTTTCTCGGTACTGAACCTCACGCTTCTCAATGACGGTGGAGTACCAACATTCACCAGAGGTGAGAGCAGGTCGATCATCGACCTCACGTTTGTCAGCCCAGGGCTTTCAAAGCACAACTGATGTCAGGTAACGGAGATATTTACGCATAGTGACCACTGTGCCATAACATGGCTTATACAGCCCCAAAGGAAGTGTGGAAATCGCGTCCTAAAGCAGGCCAACACCATCCGCTGGAAGGCGAACACCCTCGACAAAGGCACTCTATGTGCATGCATCGAGGATGCTAAGATCACCGCCGAAACAGCAGAGAAGAAGACCATGCAAGTCATGGATGCTGTAGCGAGGGCATGTGACGCTGCTATGCTGCGACGCGGCAATAAAAACCAGCACGCCTCGGCATACTGGTGGAGTGACAAGATTGCCGAGCTCCGTGCTCATTGCAAGCACGCCAGGAGACTCGCCCAAAGAGCCCGAAAAAGACCTACTTTCCCGCAATTGGAAATGGCATTTAAGGAGGCACGGTCCCAACTCGCCAAGGCTATCAAGCATAGTAAGAGAGAGGGATGGATCAGGCTTATGGCGGAAGTCAACAACGACCCATTTGGGAGACCATATAAGACTGTTATAGCTACAATTAAGACGCAGTCACGGCAGCAGCCTACTTGCCCAACGCAGTTGGGTGAAATCGTTGCAGAGCTGTTTCCCAAGCGACCAGCGTATGACTACCCGGTGCCGCGGAACGAGGATGAGGTAGTCCCTCCGATTACCCAAGAGGAATTACTCCGGGCCACCAGAAGAGTGGGCAATACTAAGGCGCCAGGGTTGGACAACATCCCCAACACTGCCCTAAAGGCAGCCATCGAAACTGCCCCGGAACTATTTCTCGAGATGTATAACGCGTGCCTCTCTGAGGGAGTATTTCCGGCACGGTGGAAAAGACAGCGCCTCGTGCTGCTCCCCAAGGGTAACAAACCGCCGGAGTAAGCCTCGTCGTATCGACCTCTATGTATGCTGGACACAACGGGAAAGATCTTCGAGAGGATTATCTTCAACCGAATCGATGCCTCTGTCGGACACCGCCTCTCGGAAAACCAATACGGTTTTCGGAGGGGCATGTTAACCATCGAAGCCATTGGTCGCGTGGTAGCCACGGTGAAAGATGCAACCTCTGGAGTGCGCTGGACCCGTGGAGCCAAGAAATACTGCTTGCTGGCTGCATTGGATATCAAAAATGCATTCAACTCAGCCAGATGGGATAGCATATGCAAGGCACTAGATCATCTGGAAACGCCAGCCTACCTGAGAACGATGATCAAGAGCTACTTCTGCGGTAGACGCTTGAGGTACGATACCGAGAATGGTCCTGAGTACTACGAAGTCTCTGGAGGAGTTCCACAAGGATCGGTCCTGGGGCCGTTGCTGTGGAACTTAATGTATGACGCGTTGCTGAAGACCCGGCTACCGCAGGCAGCAGAGATGGTGGCGTTTGCTGACGACGTAGGACTTGTCATTACAGCCAAGACTATGGAAGAGGTTAACTGTACCTTCGGGGAGACATATAAAATCGTAGGAGAGTGGATACAGTCGGTCGGTCTGGAGCTTGCGCACCATAAAACCGAGGCCGTACTCTTCACGAGCCGAAAGAAGGTCGAAACCATCACCCTGGACGTCGGTGATTGTGAAATCACGTCGCAACCCTATATCAGGTACCTCGGAGTGATACTTGATGCAAGGCTCAGCTTCAAACAACATATGGAGAGCGTGGCTGCTAAGGGCGCAAAAGTCGGCGCGGCACTAGCACGACTTATGCCGAATATCGGAGGGCCCAAGCAGGAGAGAAGAACACTGCTCGCAACAGTTACAATGTCGATACTGTTGTACGCTGCACCGATCTGGCACAAGGCACTCAAGGTGGCCTCATATCGGAGAGAAATGGTGTCGGTATACCGCAGAACTCTTCTGAGAGTTGCTGCCGGGTACCGCACAATATCGTACGAGGCGGGGTGTGTAGTGGCAGGCATGCCACCGCTGGAAATCCTCGCGGACGAGCGAAACAGGATATACACCCGAGGACGGCGGACACCACTTGACAAGGAGAATATTGCCAAGGAGGAAAAGACAGCATCACTACTGCAATGGCAGCAGCGCTGGGACGAGTCACCTAAAGGCAGATGGACACACCGGCTGATTCCATCGCTTAGGGAGTGGGTGGGACGCAGCCATGGGGAGGTAGGCTTCTATCTTACCCAGTTCCTAACGGACCATGGCTGCTTTCGGAAATATCTCCACCGTTTTAAACTAAACGACAATGAGGACTGCCCAGCATGTAACGTGACTGAAAACGCGGAGCATGTATTTTTCGCGTGCCCGCGTTTCAACAACGAACGAGACCAACTTCAGGGGTACCTCAAAGAAAGGATCACCCCAGACAACATCGTGAACTTCATGCTCAATACGGCAGACTCGTGGAACAAAATCGAAGACTTTGCAACAGACGTCTTGAAGAAGCTGCGCATGGAAAATCGAAATAGACATGAGCGAGAATAAAACTTTGGCGCGGCCGTAGCCGATTCCTTGCCCCTCGAAGTAATGCCTGACGGCGGTCCCGCGGGGTAACACAATGCAGGGACTAAAGGAGGTGGTTTTAGTGGGTAAAAATCCCACACTCCTAGATAACGCGGGTTATCTGGGGTCTTACCGTTGAAGATTTCCACCTACCCACGGAAAAAAAAAAAAAAACATACATACATACATACATACATACATACATACATACATACATCCTGCGGCAGAGGAGAAACTGCTACCAGGCGCGTCTCCCCGAGCGGATGGGAGAACGCTCGCTGTCCCTGGATGACACTTAATCTCTTAGTTGATGAGGTACAGCAGGTACAGCGGGTAGGAGCCAAGCAAAATAACTAAACAAAATAAGCTCCCGTGGACGAAACTCCCCCTTTATGGGTTGGTCACGCTAACTGACCTAGCAAGACGATCGGTCCCTGCTGTAACTCACTGGGAGTGTCCGGAACCTGTATCGTAGTTTCCGACGATGCAGGCCACGGCTGATGTGAGCTTGCTCTGCCGAGGTGTAAGTTGCAGCAGTGGATCAGGAGCCGGCCACTTCGGGCCTTGATCAGGAAGTATGCAGTGAGTGTTAGAGTTCGGAATCTTCACCGCCCCGAGCGAGTCTAGTCCGTCCGTGTATTCCGGGACTGGCTAAGTGTCGGCTAGGCCTCAGGGAACTGGGGTAGGAGTATTATCTCCGAGGGTACACCCGTTCCTAGTTATGACAACCCGCTCCACTCCGTACGATGCGCTGGTAAATCAAAAAGTATGAGTAACCCACAGGAAACAAACAAGAGTGGAAACGGGCTACATGCCCAACAAGCAGCGATTGACGCAAGCGCTGAAATAAAGCGCTCGCAAGCGCTCAAACGCCTTGGAAAGCTGATCAGTGAGCTGAATGATTTCGTCCAACCAAAGGTCAACATTCACAAAGAGATAAAATCCAAGATGACTGGTGTAGCTAACGCCCTTCAAAGGTTTGAGAAGCTGGACGAGGAGTGGCGCTCATCATTGCAGCGCATTTCTCATGCTACACCGGAGAAAGTCTGTCAGGCTGGCGTCGTGACTGACGAAGCAATAGACACCGGAGCTGAAGGTGACGGTGAATCAGTCGCGGAAGACAAAAGTGAAGCTAGCAACAAGTCAGGTAAGAGAAAAGATCGACCTTCTCCTGACCCAACAATCAGCCAAGTAGTGAAGAAAAAAGATATGAAGAAAAGCCCTCCACAAGGAGCGGCAGTGCAAACCAGAGAACAACCAAAGGCGCTTGCTTGGAAAAGAGTACAGTCTAGGAGGGAACAGAAGAAGGAAAGGAAAGAGCAACTCCTGAAGCAGTTGCTTGAGAATCCACCACCTGAGCCTAAGCGAAAAAATCCACGAAAATTCACCAGAGCGGACGCATTTGGCCTGTTGAAAAGGCGAACTATGCTGAGATACTGCGCCGAATAAAGAAAGAAGTCCCTAATGAGCAAGTCTGCGATACGGTTGATAAGATCCGCAAGACCAGAGACGGAGACATGCTCATCGAGCTCTCTAGAAAGAGCACTGACAAAGGACAAGCTCTGCAAAAGACGATCCAGAGTATCCTGAAAGAGGAGGCCAAAGTCATCAGTAAGGGCCCACAGGAGCAATTAGAAATCCGGGACATCGATGACACAACAACTAATGATGACATCCGGGAGACGTTACAGGAAGTAGCAGGAGATAGCTTTGAGATACCGGAAGGAGCTATCAAAATCAGACCAGCCTACAGAGGTACCCAAACTGCGCTAGTGACACTACCGATAACAACAGCGCAGACAGTACTCGGAGAGAGAGGCAGGATCAAGATCGGCTGGTCGAACTGCCGGGTTAGAGTAGTGAAAAAACCATAAGCATGCTTTAAGTGCTGGCACTATGGACACGTTGCTGCCCAGTGTAGAAGCGGAATAGATCGATCAAAGCTCTGTATTAAGTGCGGACAAACTGACCATCTAGTAGTTAAATGCCCTAATGAAGCAAAGTGTATGTTATGTGCTGAAAAACCCGGCTCAACAGATACTGCCCACCGGGCTGGTTCTAGTAAATGCCCGGTTTTCCAAGAAGCACTTCAGAAGACAACGAATAAACGAACATGAAGATATTACAGCTGAACATTAACCACTGTGAGGCTGCACATGACTTGCTTCTGCAGACAGTGCGTGAACTAGGGCTTGACCTGGTACTAATAGCCGAGCCATATAAATGCCTTAAAGGCCAACTATGGGAAACGGACACGACCACCAGGGCCGCCATTTGGTCCTGTGGCAAGCTCCCATTTCAGAGCGTAGCTAACAATTGCAATGCCGGCTTCGTAGCAGTATCAGTAGATGGAGTTCGCTTCTATAGCTGCTACGCACCACCTAGCCTCTCTATTTTTGACTTCACTGATTTTCTGGACCGACTGACAGAGGACGCAAAGCAGCATCATCCAGTCGCGATAGCCGGCGACTTTAACTCCTGGGCAGTAGACTGGGGTAGCAAGCTAACTAACGCACGAGGTAAAGCGTTACTTGAGGCTTTTACTGCATTAGACGTAGTCTTACTCAACAGTGGTGACACACCAACCTACACCAAAGGAGACGCAAGTTCCATCGTAGACCTCACGTTCGTCAGTAACAGCCTCGCGAGAAGTAACCTCAACTGGAAGGTGCTGGATATCTACACTGCCAGTGACCACAATGCGATTCTCTGGGAAATGTCAAATGACCGGGATACTAGAGGAACTAATAGGTTACCTAACCACATTCGGTGGAGAGTAAAATCTTTCGACGCGAGTACGCTGACGACTGCTTTGGATAATGGCCCGATCACCGCTGGATGCGTAGAAGATCAGACTAAAGAACTTATGGAAAGAGTGACCGAAGCTTGTGACGCCAGTATGCCACGAAAACGAGGCATAAATAGAAGACCCGCAGTGCACTGGTGGAACGATCACATCAGCGCTCTTCGTAGAGAATGTCTCAGGAAAAGAAGAATATCACAGCGTGGCTTCCGTCGACCTAACTTTGCAGAATTGGTGGCAGAGTATAAAAAGGCCCGTCGGGAACTGAACAAAGCCATCAAGGATAGTAAAAGACGCTGTTGGAAAAAACTCGTCGAAGAAGTGGAGAAGGACCCATGGGGCAAACCGTACAAGGTGGTCACGGCTCACCTGAAATACCAGCCAATGCCGTCGCCTACATGTCCGCGGCTCCTAGAGAGGATTGTTACTGCACTGTTTCCTCAACAACCGGTATTCACCGGCCAGTTAAAGCAGCTAAACCCTGAAGACATTCCAACTGTCACGGAAGAAGAACTAATGGAAGCTAGTAACCGCGTCGGGAATAACAAAGCGCCGGGACTAGACGGAATCCCTAATATTGCCTTGAAAACAGCCATAAAGGCAGCACCAACGTTATTCTTGAAAGTTTACAACACGTGCCTCAAGGAAGGGACATTTCCTCGGAAATGGAAACAACAACGACTGGTTCTACTCCCTAAAGGAAAGAAGCCACCAGAAGAGCTGTCATCCTACCGCCCACTTTGCATTCTGGATACAACCGGTAAGATATTCGAACGCATAATTCATCAGAGAATAGAAGCAGTTGTGGATCCACTCCTGGCGAACAACCAGTATGGATTCCGAAAAGGACGATCAACCCTGGACGCGATCAATCTGGTTGTTACTACGGCCCAGGAGGCAATTGCAGGAACCAGATGGAAGGGTGGTACGAAGAAGTACTGCCTGGTGGCGACGTTAGACATCAGAAACGCCTTCAACTCTGCTAACTGGGACTGCATTATGCAAGCCCTCCAAGAGAAGAACGTGCCAGGATACCTACGTAAAATAGTAGCTAGCTACTTCACGGATAGAGTCCTGAGATATGACACAAAGGACGGTCCGAAAGAGTACGAAATCACCGGAGGTGTTCCGCAGGGCTCTGTTCTTGGCCCACTGCTGTGGAATATCATGTATGACGGGCTTCTAAGGCTAAAGATCCCGAGGAATGTTAAACTTGTAGCGTATGCGAACGACGTGGCCGTAGTGATTGTCGCTAAACACCTGGACGAGATTCACCACATGTTTGATCTAGCATTCCAGCAAGTTAACCAGTGGATGGACACAATGAATCTTCAACTGGCGAAACATAAGACTGAGGCAATGCTTATTACCAGCAGAAAAGTGTTAGAGACCATCAAGCTTAAAGTCGGCGAACAAGAAATCACATCACAACCTTATATCCGATATTTGGGAGTGATGCTTGATGCCCGTCTCAACTTTAAACAGCAAGTGGAACACGTCAGTGCCAAAGCGTCAGTAGTGAGGGCAAGACTCGCACGATTGATGCCTAACGTCGGAGGCCCAAAGCAGAGCAGGAGACTACTGTTGGCAACTGTAGTCACATCAGTGCTTACGTACGGAATATCCATTTGGGCCGATGCGCTAGAATTACAAGAAGCATGGAGAAAGGCTGGACCAGTATATCGTCTGAGTGCCCTAAGAGTAGCTTGCGCCTTCCGCACAATATCTGAAGAAGCAGTGTGCGTCATTTTTGGAACTCTACCTCTCAGAGTCCTAGCTGAAGAAAGACGGAACCTTTACCAACGAAGGAGGTCAACAACACTGAGCGCAGAAGAACTCAGAATGGAACAAAGACAGCACAGCATCGCACGATGGCAATCTCAGTGGGATGCCGCAGAGAAGGGTAGATGGACGCATCGTCTCATACCAAAGATCGACATTTGGCTGAACCGGAATCACGGTGAGGTCAACTACTACCTAACGCAGATGTTGTCAGGACATGGCTGCTTTCGGGCTTATCTTCACCGCTTAAGGCATGACGATTCTCCGGAGTGCCCGTCCTGCCCCGGAGCCACTGAAGATGCAGAGCACGTTTTTTTCGAGTGCTCGCGTTTCAATCAATAACGTGAGGAGCTGGAGAAGATCCTGAAGAAGACAATTCAACCAGAGTCAATCGTAGAAGCAATGCTGTCTTCAGAAGCTGCCTGGAATGCAACGAACACTTTTGCCACAGAAGTGCTTACAGAGCTGCGTTCCATCGAGAGAAAAAGAGCAAAAGACAGAAGCTAGAAGGGAGAAATAACATCTTAGCCACCAGAAGGAAGAGCGACATCTAATTCCTCCCCCCGCGAAGAAATGCCTTACGGCGGTACCATGGGGGATCAGAGGATAGAAGAGAAGGGGGTTTAGGGTTTAGTGGGTAGGGGCGTCAGCGTCGAGTTTTAGTATGACACTGCGTCGAGTCGCCACATATCCAGGCCAAACAGCTATGCCTACAATCCGTAAAGAGGATTCCCCCCCCCCCCTAAGGGAGAAAAAAAAAACATACACACACATACACATACACATACACATACATATTACATAAAATTATTGTTCACTCATGTATATTATTTTCATCGTACTCTGGTTTCCTTTAAACGTCAAAACATCCGACAATGCATATATGCATCTATGCATGCATGCATAGATACATACATATATATGTATGCACGTGGATACTAAGGATTTCATAAAATCTAGATCAATTTCAATTTACCTCGACGTTAATAATTATTCATAGTTTGTCGTGTGATACAAACAAACAATGAAATACGTGATTTTATTTCTACATTTTGCTTATCATGTAAAATCACATACATTGAAAACACATACGAGTATATCCATTGAAACTTAAGAATCAATTCATGATATTTTCAAATAACCTACTAAGCTTTGATAATAACTGCACATAGATATTTATAGAGATTCTAAAAGATACAAATAGTAACAAAAATATTAAACGTAACAAATCTTACAATTAGAAAAAATCTAAATAAAATTTAAACACGTTGAGAGCCACGCCAATGTTAAAGAAGTCCCCGTCAGGCCACGTGCACTGCTTAGAAGTATCATGTTATGCAGTGTCAGTCATCGGTGACTGACCCGGCCTAAATGGAAAGTCTAGTGTCAGTCATAGATGATTGACGTGGCGCTCTCAACATATTTACGAATATAGAATGAATTCTAAAGTTACAGTTATTAAAACAAAATAAATTAATTTAATATTTTAATTATATTTAATATTAATATTAAATCAAAACAAAAATAAATTTGAAAATGCGTCCCCCCCCCAAAA
This sequence comes from Polistes dominula, assembly GCF_049000335.1. NCBI lineage: Eukaryota > Metazoa > Arthropoda > Insecta > Hymenoptera > Vespidae > Polistes > Polistes dominula. The sequence goes on from NW_028300899.1 coordinate 6,295,739, forward strand.
AATGGATACTGGTTAACTAAAAAAATTTCTTCCATTCAGAACTTCTCAGATTTTTTTTTAGTATAAAAAAAAACTTGATGCAACCTACCAAAAATCAGCACAAATTGTCCAGTATTTTTTTTTGTTTTTTTTTTTGATTAATTAAAAGGATTAATAAATTTATTAAACTATCTCTCTCTTTCTTATTCTATAGGTGTACACATTAACACACATGTAAATATATACAAATGGTAAGAAATGCATATATATGTCTTCAGATAGGTATAATCTGGATGTGGAAAGTGACATATCAGGTAGATACCATAAACGATACGCAAAGGGTCATCGACATCGCGTTTTATTATCAGTCAAGTTCCGCTGCATACGCGTTATGTGACAAAGATGATAAGATGCGCAGCTATGCACTCGTTTCCCAAGAAACGCTGCTAACACGTTTATTATACATACTGCTGTATACAGGGTGATTCTTGGAATAACTTTTTTTTAAGTAACAATAGAAAAAAATCATACAGGAAAAAGTTATATGGCACAACAAATGTCAACTTTCTATGACATTACTTTTTTTTGAAAATGCATCGATGCATCCGCTAGATGCAGTTGCACTTTTTTTCTAAATGAAACTTGATATTTTTTTTACACTATACGATTCCTTTTTTTATTCTGCGTTAAAAAGTATTGAGTGAAGGTCATCGAAATGTCAATAGTTTACGAGATATTTGATGTTTTATATCAGTAATGTATTTTATTACAATAAATGTTCGAATGTTTTTTCATTTCATTCTAAACAATTAGATGCGCACATTCTTCTGTTGCGCTTTTTATACAATTTTTTTTTTTAATTTTACATTTTTCACAATTTTTAATTGATTTGAATTGATATTGGAACACTACATTGTTATACGCTTCTTATAGAACTTCAAATATCTCGTAAACTATTGACATTTCAATGACCTTCACTTTATACTTTTTAACGCAGAATAAAAAAAGGAATCGTATAGTGTAAACAAAAATCTAGAGTTCCATTTAAAAAAAAAGTGAAACTGCATCTACAAGCGGGTGCATCGATGCATTTTCAAAAAAAGTAAGATCATAGAAAGTTGACATTTGTTGTGCCATATAACTTCATCCCTTATGACTTTTTTCTATTGTTACTTAAAAAAAAGTTATTACCCGCCTCCGTTTCAAGAATCACCCTGTATACTGCTACTAACTAACTTGATGTTTAATGTGTCAATCAAATTGCAACTTGGATTACGAAACAAAATCACTCACGGTTTTTTTTATATCATCACTTATTATTAATTCTTTTACACTATTATTATTTTCTTTTTTTTTCTCAATCATTAAAAAAAAAAAAAAACAGAGCAAATCTATCGTTTCTACCATGCAAAAAAGAAAAATAATTGCTAGAACGAATAGGAGGAAAAAAAGAAAATTGGTTTCAATGTTACATGCAAAAGAAAAAAAAATAAATTTTTATAATTGTGTAATTAATTTTGATTTTTAATCAATTTTGTATTTTTAATAATATTAATTAAAATAAACATTTAATATATAGTTCTATTTTTAATTTATAAAATTAATTTAAACATATTATATAATAAAAATTATAAAATTTACAAATAATAAAAAAATACAAATTTAATAAAATTTAATATTAAACAAAATTATTACAAAATTAAATTTATTTTTAAATTTTTATTTAATAAATTTCTATTTTATCAATTTTAATTTCAATTGGTACTTAGGTATTAAAGCCACCGCAGCAAAATTCAGCTAATGCGCCAATCTACACCTTAAATTGTTGCGACAAATCATAGAATAAAAAACTTTATTTATAATCAAAACACTTTCAAAATTCAAAACATTTTATTTATAAAAAGTACTCAATCAGATTTCGATGGAAAATAGGCCGACATAGAATTTAACATAGATTCAAAACTGTCTTTATTTTCTTTCACCTGATGCTGTCGCCATAACCCTGACGAAACCCTGACGGTTGCTGTGTGCAAACAACAAGGTTGTTGTATGCGAACAACAAGATTGCTCTTTATTGGCGCATTAGCGGAATTTTTGCTGCGGTGGCGTTAATACGTAAGTACCTTTCAATTTTTTAATATTATAAATTTCAATAATACTTGTAAATTTGAAAATACAATTTATTCCTTCATTGATACCCGTTTATCAAAGGGGTAAGAGTAAAAAGGGGTAGTTTTCAATCTGAAAAGATACATGAAAAAGCTACATACATTATTTTCTTCTTCTTCTTCTTCTTCTTCCTCATAAACGATGAAAATAATACAAAATCCTAACCCCCCCCCCACAACAAAACATAATCATTTACATATCCAACATGTATTTGTAGTAGTTTCAAATACACATGATAAAGAAAGAAACAAACAAAAACAAGGATGAAAACTAAAACTAAAAAAGAACCAAACAAGAATAAAAAATATGCACAGAAGCTACGAAGTAAGGGAGTACCTATGGTGTAGCATTAGTAGTAGTGTTATCGAACGTAGACTGAAAGAAACAAAGAACCCCATAGGAAAAGACGATCCATAGATGTGTACATAGATGTATGCATAAGTGTATATATATATATATATATATGTTTCTTCTACTTCTTCTAGTTGTTCTTCTTCTACTTCGTTTCCCGTTCATCGAGCATAAGCTTTGCTCGTACCCAGAACCCTAGCACCCCCTTACCCCTTCACCCCAATTCCCCATCACACCGATGTTCAACCCTCCCCTTTCCACTGTTCATACCTCACTCTCACTTTTTGTCTCGTAGGGTCGTCTAGACTTTAGAGACACGCTTTGTTCAACGGATTCTACTTATTCTCATCCTAACCCCCTCCTACACCCCTCTCCTTTCCTTGTCTTCCTCATCTTTCACATCCTACCCCTTCAACTTTTCATTCTTCTTTACCTTGACAAGTATAAAGAAAGAGAGAGAGAGAGAGAGAGAGAGAGAGAAAGAAAGATAGGAGTTAAGTATTATAATTCGAGTATAAAATTAGTCGACGATTTATATGAAATTCTGTCGTCTTAAATAAGATTTTTTTGTTTGCCTAATTATCATATCCAGTTTTTTTTCTTGACTTTTACTTTTTTTTACTTTTACTTTCTTTTTTTTAAATGCTCTTTTAAATCGTGCATTATTAAATCGTACAATTTCTATGTTTCTTTTTGAATTTTTTTTTATTTAATTCACTTTTAATTCATTTTTAAATCGTACAATTAATAATCGTACAACTTCTTTGTTTCTTTTTTCAATTTTTTTGATGCACTTTTAAATCGTGTAATTAATAATCGTAAAATTTCTTTGATTCTTTTTTAATTTTTTTATTTTTTTTTAATGCACTTTCAAATTGTTTATTGTTAAATAGTAAAATTTCTTTGATTCTTAAAGCCATTGTCCCGAGCCTAAAACCCTGGAAGGGGGCTCAATTCCAGGTGCTGGAGGGGGAAAACCTCCCAAGGTTGAAGAAGATGATGGCTGTGTTCCCCAACACGGACGAAAGCATGCCCACCGTCCTCAGAAGGCTACAGAGGCAGAACCCGGGACTCTCAGCCTCCTCGTGGAGGATGAGGGACGTGACGCTGTGCTAGGCGTGAATGCGGCCTATCTGGGCCAGTTGAAGAGGCAGAAGCTCGCCCCTCACTTCGGTCTGGGCAGGGCCCGTTTTTACGAAGCCCCCTGGTCGGGCGAAGGCGGGAGGGCGGGCACCCGCTCCTGTGAAGACCAAGAGTGGTTCGGAAGCGGACGCGCAGCGGAGGGGGGGTCTGGTGGAGCCGACTGCAGCTACAGGGACCGCCGCTGCGCAGGGAGCCGTCTCCAGGCTGACGCCAAGGCGTGTGAATTTGCCGGCGCGTCACAAGCGCCTACTGACGCAAAGGACGCAGTAGCAAGAGCTCAGTCCGACGGTAAAACGGGAGGCGGAGCGAGGGCTAGAGGTAGACCACCCAAGGCAATCGCCCTGTTCAAGACGACCCGTGCGAAGACCCGGCGTGGCTCCAATGGGCCATTGCTGGATCCCTAACGGGGCCGTAAACAACGCCCCAGGGGACCATAGAGGCCCCGAAGACATCTGAAAGACGGGGGGGCAAGGACGATGGCCTGTAGTGTAACTTGTTGCCCTCATCCCCTATCCATACCCACTCCAATACCTATCCCCTCCACCCCCCTTTCCCACCCCATTCCCCTCCCTAAATCAAAACAGAGTGAGAAGGGCGCACGCGCCATCACCTAAGGGGGCAGCGTGCCTCCAACTCTCACAAATTAACCTGCAACACTGCATAGCGGCCTCGGCGGTTCTCAGCCGGAACCTAGCAGTGGAGAGGGCAGACATATCCCTCATACAAGAACCCTGGATCCATGGTGAACTTGTTAAGGGGATACATCGCAGCATGGGGACATTGGTATATGATCAACGCAAACCCGGCCCAAGGGCGTGTGTCTTTGTATCCAAAAAGCACCACGCCCTGAAGCTAAGCAGATTCTGCAGCAGGGACCTTGCGGTGGCCTCGGTTAGGTTAGGGTTAGGAGGTGGGCTGACCGACCTTATCGTCTGTTAAGCGTACTTCTCCTACGACTCGACCGAACATCCGCCTACAGAGGAACTGAGGGCCGTGGTGGAACACTGCCGCAGAGAAGGGCTGGACCTTGTGATCGGGTGCGACGCTAACTCGCACCCCGTCGTATAGGGCAGCTCTAATACAAATAAGAGAGGGACGGCTTTGCTGGAATACCTCTCGTCGTCGAATCTGGAGATCCTCAACAGGGGATCCAGACCAACCTTCGTCACCTCGAGGAGACAAGAGGTGATCGACTTAACACTGGGCACCCCCAGGGTGGCTCGGTTGCTTGAGGAGTGGCGAGTGGACGATAAGGATTCACTCTCGGATCACCGCCGCATCTTCTTCAAGCTCAGGACTGAGATGGCACAGCCCGTTGTCAGGACCTACCGAGACCCAAGGGCCACTGACTGGGCTCTCTACAAGAGGAATCTTGAAGGCAGACTCGGGGAAATAAGACTGAGGGTCTGATTGAGGAACGAGTAAGCTTACTCTCCTCTTCCATCACTCAGGCTTTCGAAGCTGCTTGCCTTCTTAAGACACGGGGGGACAGGACAAGAGTAGCATGGTGGAGCAAAGAGCTGAACTCACTGCGCTCGAGTTCTCGCCGCCTCCTAAATAAGGCCTTAAAATCAAATGGCTCTGAAAATTGGGCTAATTATAGGAACGAGCAGAGGGCCTATAAGAAACTCATTAAGAAATCTAAACGTGAGGCCTAGGGGAAATTCTGCTCTGAATTTGAGGTCCTTCCTCTAGTGGCAAAACTTCGCAAAGTCCTCGCCAATGGCCCACAACCAAGCCTCGGTGGACTCTCTCTCCCGAACGGAGAGCAGCTTGAGAAACACGAGGACATTCTTGCCCACCTACTGGAGGTACGCTTCCCGGGATCTGGTCAGGTCGAGCATAACCCCTTGATTCAGGGGGAGATCCGCGCCACGAGACCCGTTGACTGGACCACTGCTGCAGCAGTGGTAACGTATGGCAGGATTCGCTGGGCTCTGGACTCGTTCGACGGGTACAAGAGCCCGGGGACTGACGGGCTCTTCCCCGCCCTTCTTCAGAATGGAGGGGATGGGCTAGTCAAGCATCTGATCCGTGTCTTTAGAGCGTGTCTCGCCTTGAGATACGTACCTAAGCCATGGCGGGAGGTCAAAATAGTCTTTATCCTAAAAACGGGAAAAGACAAATATGACCAAGCCAAGGCTTTTAGGCCCATCAGCTTAACGTCTTTCTTGCTGAAAACGCTGGAAAGACTCGTTGATAGGTTTATAAGAGATGGAGCGCTGGCGAGGATGCCGGTGCAGCCATCGCAGCACGCTTACCAATCAACTAATTCTGTCGAGACGGCTCTTTATGGCCTCGTTCGCGAGATAGAAGGTGCCCTCGACAAGAAAGAAGCCACGTTATGAGTCTTTTTAGACGTCTAGGGGGCGTTCGATAACACCTCCTTCGAAGCTATATGCGGAGCAGCGAGGGATTTCCACATCGACGACACTATCGTCCACTGGATGGACTTCATGCTCCGCTCACGTATCATCACTGCTAGTCTCAGCGGGACGGATATCAGGGCTCCCGTCGGCAGAGGGTGCCCTTAGGGTGGAGTTACCTTCCCACTGATGTGGCTCATGGTTGTCGACGGGCTCCTGAGTAGGCTCGGGGAGCTGGCGGTTAAAACGGTTGAGTTTGCCGATGACGTCTGCATAGCGGTAACCGGAAATCACCCGGCAACGATGTCGAGCAAGATGCAAAGAGCGCTCGACATCGTTCAGGATTAGTGCACATCGATGTCTTTGAGGGTGAACCCGAATAAGACTGAGATGGTGCTCTTTACGAGGAACAGGCTTTTCAATATAAGGCCTCCCTCAATATTTAGAACTGAGCTGACGTTCTCCCGGGAAGTTCGCTACCTGGGGGTGATGCTCGATAGCAAACTCAGTTGGAAAAGCCACATCGACAACCAGGCCAGGAAGGCTATTAATACCTTCTGGGCCTGCAAGAAGATGTTTGGAAAGACGTGGGGGTTAAAACCACGGATGGTTAGGTGGATTTACACCTCCATACTGGTCCCTCAACTGACGTACGCCTCCCTAGTTTGGTGGCCCGGCGTCGAGCGGGCTCAAAACAGGAAAGCGTTAGACAGGGTCTACAGGCTAACAGGGCTGGGAATTACGGGCGCGATGCGCACTACCCCGACCCTGGCTCTAGGTGCCCTGCTCAACATCTTACCTCCGCACATTGCGGCGGAGGAGAGAGCCAGAAGCGCAGCCTTTAGGCTGCTAGTCAGTGGGATCTGGAGGCGGGCCTCCTACGGGCACGCATCGATCCTGTCAAGAACGGAAGACTTCGAGGAAGTCAACCGTCTTGGGGGTGACTGGTGCCCAAAGGAGTACCATTTCCAGCAAAACTATGAGGTCCTCTTCCCAGACAGACAATCATAGGCAGCGGACCCAAATCATTTATTGGCACCCGCAGGGCCCGTCTGGTATACGGATGCAGCTAAAGCGGGTTCCAACGCGGGAGCAGGGGTCTGGTCTGGAGGGCCTAGGACTGAGCTGTCCTACACCCTAACCGGTACCGCCTCTGTTCTCCAGACGGAGCTGTTTGCCATTCGGGCCTATGCCCACAGTATCCTGGAAAGGGGATACTATGACAAACATATCTACATCTGTAGTGACAGCCACGCTGCGCTCAGACTTGTACACAGCACCGTGGTCAAGTCAGGGCTGGTGAAGGACTGCGTCGACCTGTTGACACTGCCTAGCCGTGTCAACAGAGTGAAGTTGCTATGGGTGCCGGGTCACAGTGGCGTTCAGGGCAACGAAAGGGCGCACGAGCTTGCCAGACTTGGAGCTTCACGGCACGATCCGACAAACCGGTGCCACATCAGCGTGTCAGGGGGCTTATGCGGAGGAGGACTAAGAAGTGGGCCACGGACCGCTTCAAGGATCTCTGGGTGCAAGGCTCTGGCATGAGGCACACGAAGGCTCTGTTCTCAGGGCCCTCGGAAAAGCTAGGTACCGAGTTGATCAACCTAGACCGAGCCCAATGGAGGCTGGTTGTAGGATTGGTCACCGGGCACTGGCACCTTAGAAAGCACCTTACGCGACTGGGCCTTGCACAAGACTCGGTCTGCAGCAGGTGCGGCGAAGAGGAGGATACCACCCTCCATCTCATAACTCAATGCGTTGGGCTAACGGACGTCAGAAATGATGTCCTTGGGAACACCGCCAACAACATTTTCGACCTAGTGGGCTGAGGGGCGGCCAGACTGCTGCGCTTTGCAAGGGAGTCGGGGCTACCCGCGGAACCGCTACGATCATAGGTTTTCCCCGCAAGGGGCCCGGACACAATGGTCCAGAGACTGAGCACCCGGGTTAACAAACCTCAAGGAAAAAAAAAAAAATAGTGTATTATTAAATTTTACAATTTCTGTTTCTTTTTTTATATTTATTTCTTTGATTTTTTTTTATTAATTCAATTTTTTAATGGTGCATTATTAAATCCTACAATTTAAGTTTCTTGTTTTATATTTATTTTTTTATTTTTTTTTTTATTAATTCAATTGCAAATCCTGCATTATTAAATCCTACAAATTCTGTTTCTTTATTTATTTCTTTTTTTATTAATTCAATTTTAAATCCTGTATGATGAAATTATACAATTTCTTCCTTTCTTATTTAAAATATTTTCTCTATTTTCTTTTTATATTCTAACCCGTCAAAAGTATGAATCGTATCATAATATTTCGCATAATTGAAAGTAAGATTAAAAAAAAGAAATTAAATTTGAATATTAGTAAAATGATAAGTAAAAAATACTTGTTATTAGATCGTGTTTATAATAAACGTGTTAAAAACACTACGTAACATTGTAAATATGATTTCTCTTCTTCGTATCTTTATTGTAATATTGTACATTTCAAAACATAAAAAAAAAAAATATCATTGGTAATATTCAATAACGTCAGTCTCTATAGACGTATTATTACACACTTTTTATTCTGATATTTCTTTTTTTATTTTTTTTGTCTTTCTGTTTTATCGTATACATGCCGTTTCATTTTTATTCCTTTAGCGCAACGCACAAAATAAAAAATAAAGAACTATGTGTATGTGTGATGTGAATGTGTGTGTGCTTGTTGCATAATATTACGATTGAAATAAAATTAAAATAATAAACGTGACACGTTTTATATTAAAACGTAAGATCGTAAATGCCTCATAAAAAAAAGTAATAGTATTGAATATATAATATGTAAAAATTGTATATGACTAATTTTCATCGTCATTATATATCCATTACACAAACATTTTGTAACACGTTTAATTATTTGATGATAAAAAAAAATTAAAAAAAAAATTTAAAAAAAAAGTAAAGTGTTGATTTTCTTTTTTTATCATTTCAAGATTGTGTCAAAATACTTTTTTTTCTTTTATAATTAAAGAAAATGAAAGCAATGGGAGTAATACATATATATACACATATATTAAGGTGAGTCAAAAAAATCAATTTTTTTTTTTTCAAGTGCCACGCAAAATTGGGTTCCTAGACACCTTAAAAGAATTCTCACCCAATATGAGCTCTTAATTTTAATAGGAAGATCCTCCGCATCGCAGTTTTTTATTGTTTTTTTCAGTCCAATAGATTAAAATTCATACCTCATTATTTATTGATTGTACAGAAAAATGTTTCAGACAAATTTTGTAGAAAATTTAATGCTCTACAAAAAAGATATCTTATACTTTTTCCGTAAACCTCACCATTTGAATGATATTGAAGATTTAAATTTGATGATTTTTAGACAAATCTCATTTTTGCTTATGAATTTTATAACTCGACAATAAATGACTATTAAAAAGTGCACAATACAAATTTTTGTAGGAAATTAACTGCTCTATAAAAATGGTGTCTTATGTTTTGGCGATTAAATTAAGCGTTCAAAAGATATTCATCATCAAACTTTCATGTGTAGTGATTTTTGTCTCTGAATTTTTTTTGAACGCTTAATTTAATCGCCAAAACATAAGACACTATTTTTATAGAGCAGTTAATTTCCTACAAAAATTTGTATTGTGCACTTTTTAATAGTCATCCATTTGAATGATATTGAAGATTTAAATTTGATGATTTTTAGACAAATTTCATTTTTGTTTATGAATTTTATAACTCGACAATAAATGACTATTATGCACTAAGGAGTCTAGTATGTAGTTAGTATATATGTATTATAGTTTTAGTTAAATTGCACAACCATTTCCTGTATCATAATTTTATCATGTACATATGTGAGAAATGCCAGAACGTCAAATGCATGCGCATTATTTTCATCATCAGAATTTTATTATTATGGATTATATTATTTTTTTATATCTACTAATATATTTCTCTCAGAGACACACACATTTTACATTATAATTTATAATTTATTACATTAAGATTTGTCGATAAAAAGAAAGCAAGCAAGAAAGAAAGAAAGAAAGAAAATGAACAGCTTTCAAACAATTAGTGTTTTTGTTTTTATTTTATTATAATGTACTTATACGGTACATCGTACATTATATATATATATATATATATAATGTTATATAATGTATAATAATAATTATATATATAATTATTTATTTTTATTATTAATATAATATATATTTTTTTATATTATATTTATTATATTATATTTTATTTTAATTAATTTATTAATTAAACTAATTAAATTATATTTAATTATTTTTATATTAATTATATTATATATTAGGACCTTGAATAAGTTTTCGCTGTTTTTTTACAAAATAAAAACTTTAATTAAAATATAAAGAACAAAAACGTTTTATTGAAAGTATTGCCCCACACTAAAGACCACTTTCTCCCATCTTTCTGGCAGTATATGAATTCCGCGTTGGAAAAACGACATGTCTTTTGAGGCTATCCATGAATCGACCCATTTTTTAGCTTCTTCGTAAGAATGAAAACGTTGGTCAGCTAAGCCATGTGCCATCGAACGGAATAGTAGACTACAGGCCCGACCTAAAAAATCGATGGATCATCTGATCCCTCAGGAAACCTATATGGGACGATATAGAGGCATAAAATAATAATTTTTAGCACTATGCCGTTACTTGTAAGCTGTCCAACTGAGTGCAGGTGAGAATTAAAAAGCACAAAATAAACTGGTACTTTTTTATCAAATGATTTTGTACGGCATTCTTACCACCGATAGATCCATCGAAAACAATGAGAAAACACGTAGTGCCGGTTAAAAATAGTAGGTCACAAAGTCGGAAAATTTTTTTGATTTTCCGGAAATTTTCCGGGTTTCTTTTTTTGTACGGCGTTGCAGAATAATCAATTAGAATAGGTATTGAAATTGTATGAAACCGACACCGTACAAAATCAAATAATTAAATAAACCAGGAATATTCCGGAAAGTCAAAAAAATTTTCCGACTTTGTGACCTACTATTTTTAATCGGCACTACGTGTTTTCTCATTATTTTCGATGCATCTATCGGTGGTAAGAATGCCGTACAAAATCATTTGATGAAAAAGTACCCGGTTATTTTGTGCTTTTTAATTCTCACCTGCACTCAGTTGAACAGCTTACAAGTAACGGCACAGTGCTAAAAATTATTATTTTATGCCCCTATATCGTCCCATATAGGTTTCCCGGGGATCAGATGACCCATCGATTTTTTAGGTTGGGCCTGTAGTCTATAGGTGAAAATAGGAAGGGGCTATATCAGGTAAATACGGCGGTTGGGGTAGAACTTCCCATCAAAATATATATATATATATATATTATATATATCAAAGTTACCTCATATATTTTTGTTTAAAACGAATGTATTCAATTTTTTAATTTTTATTTAATATTTGTGTGTAAAAGTACAAAGTCTTTTTCCCCCTTGACCCCTTTTTGGCGGGTCAAGATAGGTTCAATAAAAATGTTGAAATATGTTTAAATATGAATAAATATTTCATTGCTATCAATGATAAATATTGAATTATTTATTCAAAGATATAATATGAGATAATAATAATTTGATCAATAAGGAAAATAATTATTCTAGATAGTAGTTCTCATATTGACTCACCCCATATGTATTTGTATACATAGATATGGGGTTACATTTTATACTTTTCATCCCTTTTGAAGTAAAAACCTTTTTTTTTATTTCTTTTATTCTAGTTATTATTAATTTAATTTAAACAAAAGCACACAAAGTAATTGAAGAATATTCTTCGTTTAAAATTTTTTTTTTTTAAATAAATATTAATTTTGTATGTTTTATGGTCTTATGCAAATGAAAGAATTTTTTTTATTACTTTTCCTTTTTCTTTATCACTTTAAACTACTATAAATCATATAATCAATATTATTGGTTATTTTTATCGAAAACGTACATTGAAAATATTTTCTTTTCCTATTTTTTTTTCTTTTTCTCCTTTTATGAACGAGTTATTTAAAATAATTTTATTTTTATTCTCAACAGAATTGGGGTATTAAAGAAAATCATTTTATACAAAAATGGTGTGTGTGTGTGTGTGTGTGTGTGTGTGTGTGTGTGTGTGTGTGTGTGTGTGTGTGTGTGTGTGTGTGTGTGTGTGTGTGTGTGTGTGTGTGTGTGTGTGTGTGTGTGTGTGTGTGTGTGTGTGTGTGTGTTAGTATAATCAAAAATATAATGATTATTATTTTATAATCAATTTTTTTTATTACACAATTACCAATGATAATTCAGTCAATATGAAAATTTCCCATTTGCGCGTAAATAACAATTAAAAATAGAAGAGAAGGAAAATAAAAAAAGAAAGGAAAAAAAATAAATGATTAAAATAATAAAAAAAAATAAAAGAAGAAGATTTGCCAAGTCATTTGAGTTATTAACGATGCAAATAAAAATGGCATTCATTATTATTTTTATTACATAAGTACGAATCATTGTTGTTCAAACGAAACGCTTATTATAAATTATTATTAATTCGTTCGGTGATACGATAAACACAATGATCGAATTATTACCGTGATAGTTCAACAGTTTTTTCTTTTCTTTTTATTCTAACATTGGCAATGACATTGTCAATATCATTTTGTTTCACGTGTGCTACGAAAAAAATGACAAAAATATAACACGATAATAAATAGCGATGAGATGTTTTTTTATTTTCTTTTGTTCGAACCAACGATTATTATTCCTAAGTAAATTATTATTATTATTATTTATAATTTGGATTATTATCGGGAGACAAAAAATAAGAATTGTATGCAAGAATAATTTAAGGTTAGGAGCACTGACATTTCACTTTTTTTTATTTTTTTTTATTTTGTATTTAATTTTTTTTTTCAATTTTGGATAAAACACATTTTTTGAATTACTTATTTTTTCTTCCCTGAGTCAAATTTTTCTAAAGAAATTTTGAAATCGTTATAAAAAACTTAAACAATGACGTTATATAATTCCAGAAAAAAAAGGAAAAAGAAAAGAAAAAGGAAACTAATAAAAAAAAAGAAAAATAGTAGCACAGCTAGTAATAGAAACGCTGAGTAAAGAATACTAAACACGAATATAATCTAACGTTTAAAACTGCGTAGTTTATAATATTCTTTCCACGATAAATGAACATTTTTCTTTGGCATTCTTGATAAGATATAGATAAAAATTCTCCAAAAAGAAAAAGAAAATAAAATGAAATAAAACAAAATAAAAGAAAAAAATAAAAATCTTTTTTTTCCTTTTTTTCTTAAAAACAATTACGACGAATCTCACATCCCTGCGTAAAGAAGAAAAAAAAAAAAGAAAGAACTCATGCGGTGATTGTAATCTTCACGAAGAATCGCGATAAACTAACCCCTTTTTTTCAAAAACTTCCCCTACCTTTCCGGTGGTGGGAGAAACAACTCTCGGACCACCTGTCGCAGGTGCGCATTTGCAAATTTTAAGAGAACCAAAATTGTTGGTGATGATTTTTCAATGTCTTTAACAACAAGATGTCCTAACAATTTATACAAATTAACCCTAACCTTTAAAACTTTTTACTGTAAATCTTATTCCATGTTATAACCTAATTACAATTATTTTGTTTACTTAGAAGAAAAAAAAAATAGGAAAAAAACAAAGAAGAAAAAGACAATTAGGTTTAATTGAATTTTAACAATAAACAAATTGAACAAAACTCTTAAATATTTATTTACTAAAAATAAATACTATTTTAATAATTATATGGATAACGTTATACTTATAACTATATATAATGTATATCTATATATACACGCTCAAATTATGCAGTTTTATTAGTTTTCAATTATATATATATATTTTTGTAATAAAAAAACAACGAGGTTTATCCATATTATCTAAATAAGCTGTTTAAAGAAAAAATGCAAAAAAAAAAGAAAAAGAAAAAAGAAAAAGAAAAAAGAAAAAGTAAAAAAAGAAAACAAAGAAAGAGAATTGTACAAGCAAGGTCCACATTTGACCTTTGATCGCGTTTCAAAGTCTCGAAATTCAATGACGATTAATATAGATATTTATTATCCGAACAAGAACACGGCTTCTATTCAAACTCGTGGCTTACTTTTCTTCTTCTTTTTTTTTTTTTTTGCATTCTTGTATTTTCTGTTTTTGTTTTGATTTTTTTTTTTGTTCATAACCTCTATCAACGTTAAGTGCAACAAATGTATGAGGATGATGTTCACCTTTTTAACATGGCGACGATAATATCCTTTTTTGTATTGTTTTTTTCTTCCTCTTCTTCGGAACATTGAAGAAAACAACACAAACAAAGTTGCAAAATGTAAATTGTGATTATTTTCTAATTATAATAATATCATTAATAATGTTTCTAAAGATTCATGCGTAACGTTGTTTCATTTACAATATCAAAGGTTAGGTTAGTTAAAAAAAAAGAATTAATGAAAAAAATAGTAATAAAAAATAAATAATGACACGATGCAACTTTGTTTGAGAGAAAGAAAGTAGTAATATAGTCAACGTCAACGAATCTAATCTAACAAAAGGAGAACTTCGAGCGATGAATTATTTAATCCCTAACCTAAGTAGCGATAATAACGAAGAATATAATTTCTTTAATATTACAAGGTCACAAAGCAGCATTTTCATTTTTGTTGCGTAAAAAAGCATCAATCATATGATTTTTAGGACATTATATATATATTTACTTATAATCAACGAAAACGCATATCTTTACAAAATCACCTATCGTTATCACAATGATAGTATAAAACATCTTTTAACATTTTTTTTACTTGTATTATGTACATATATATTACCCCAAAAAAATGTTGCAATAAGTATGCGGTTATTTGAATCAAGAAAAAACGCGTATTCCAAAAATATGACCATCCTACTCAAGATAAAAAAGATATATGTATTTTTAAAACTTTTAAAAAAGCAACAAGAAAGAAAGAGAGAAAGAGACATAAAGTAGGGAAAAAACGCGCATGCGCAAGTGCGTGCATATTATCTACACTTAATTTTTATTTATTTATTCATTAATATTATTTTTAATAATAATTTGTTAACTATAAAATTTGTCATTAATAAAACATAAAATGCATAAACAATCCACATAAAATATAAACAAACATTAGCAATTTTTATTTTTTGCAATGTAATGCACTGTTGAATGCCGTTATCTTCACGTCACTTTTTTGTTTTTACAACATTTTTAACGTTTCAAAAACAAATAGAAAATATTTAAAAGATAATAAGAATGAATAAATGAATAAAAAAATAGATAAAGATAAGAAGAAAATAAATTATTAATAAAAAAAAATTTTTCACCAAAAAACAAACACACTGCACTTATATTGTGAATTATTATTGTTATTTTAGAAACCTAAAACTACCTTAATCTAACTTAATTTATTTATTTATATAAAATAAAATATTATTCCATACACGCAATATTTATTATATAACTTTGAACAATTAAATATATTATTATTAATAATGAAAAATATATAATGATAAATAATAGTAACTAAAAAAAAAAAAAATAGGGAAAAATGATTTGAAATATATCTCACACCCGTGACCTCTATTGACGGGAGAAAGAACTAGGTCTGTTTTATCGACGATACCGAGAACCCTGAGACTGGGTTAATGACCTCTAAGTTAAGGAGCGCCTGACCTATATATTCGTCGACCAAACTCACAATCAGAAAGAACGTTCTCACGTTGGAACACGTCCCTTCTTGTTTCTTTTTCGTATTTTCTTTTTATGTATAGTATAGCGTCTTTAAGACGAAACGCCATTCTACTTGGTTACAACTAACTTATATTATATACTTTGTAATTGTAACTTACTTCGATTATATTCATTTTTTTTTTAATTTCTTTTTTATCTGTCCGTCAAATGACCTTCTCGAAAAAATTGTTCCACCACCTACTCTATCGATGAATACAAATTTTTAAACTAATCAAATTACGTTTTATTCAAAATTCCAATGAACATTTTATAGTTTGAATATATTGAAATTTTAACGAACAAAATACACGATAGGCTTTTATCTGATAAGAAAAGAAATTTTGATAGATCGATAATAAAAAATTAGCGATTTAAAAAAGATTTACTTTTTCAAATTTATTTTTAATTCAAAAAATGGCCACCGCGCCTTAAGCATGAGTGACGTGATGTAGGACGTGTGTTGTGTGTGTGTGTGTTGAGCGCGCACGCTTCTTTCCTCAGTCCCTTTTTTTCTGTATTCTTTGAGTAGGGGCACACCATACGGGTTTACCATATGCAAGACATAAAGAAAACGAGTCTTTATAATCTTTCTCACGATATTACTATTTTATCTAATGACTATCAAATTATTATTATTGTTAACTTAGTGATTTATCAATTTAATTACCTGTATTAATTATTATTTTATTTATTAGTTCATTGAAATTTGTGTTAACGATTTTCGATAATTTAAATTCTTCTTACAATAGATACAATAATATTGTTAAAGTATATTTTCAAACTAATTAAGAAAGACGTCAACGAACTCTGCAAACACTATTACTTCACCTTGAAACAATAACACGAGAGGAGGAAAGTGGCACGAGGACAATAAACGTTGAAAGTCAATGCCCCGCATTATAACAATAGGGAACACACCCGAAATCTAATAAATGATATCACAATACGTGCATGTAAAATTAAATAACGATAATGATAACGTAAAATAACTTTAACGATTCATTGATTGTTCAAAAAGACACATTTTTTGTTTTACACTAAACGCAAAAAAATAAGAGAAGAACACACAACCACACACAAATATACAAATATAATAATAATCGTGATAATTCAATTTGAAATACATACCAATTAACAACTAACACTGAAAATCACAAACTTTTTTTGAACGAAACAAACAAAGTCCCCAAGTTTTTTTCTTTGGCCGCGAACGGCGACTACTTTCATCACAACACATTAAACATAATAATGTACGACTTTGCATGCGTAAATTATTATCAATTCCGATCATCAAACCCGTAAATGCAATCGGTAATACTCGTTAATTTTAACGTAACACAAATCACGCGCACTAGAACTTGCGCCGACTATTGCCGCCATGTTTAACTTTTGTCTCTTTATTCACTTCGTACGAATTCGACCCGTTTCCGAATACAATCGAAGTGAGCGTCGCTGAATTATTTCGCCGATTTTTAGGACTACTAACGCTATCTGTTAATCAATTGTACTAACTAAAAATATATCAATTCCGCGCCCTTAGTACAAGCGGGAAATCAAATTATTCAAATTTCAATTACCATAGGATTCAAAATATTAACTAAATTTTATATAAATATTAAATAAATAATTAACTATATTAAAAGTAAAAATTCCATTGAAAGAAAAAACTAATTACGCTTGAATATAATAAAAACTGCATGTTTCTTTTAGACAAATAATATCCATATGAAATGATAGTATTTATAATTCTTTTCAAATCTTAGCAATGTTTAATATTTATATGAATGTGTCAAGGTTAATCAAGTATAGATATAAATATGTATTTCTACACATTTATACATTCGACAATTTTCATTTTGAACCTTTTCGACAAGTTCTATCAATCTTAATATATCCTAACGTATAAAATCATCTTGCATGCATACAATTATTTCATTTTTCCTACTAAAATCGTTCTATAATATATCTTGCTACATTGTATATTATTAAAAAATTTATAAATTATAAAAAATAAAATCTCTAGCAGTATAATTAAAGCACGATTCAATAAAATTATTTTTATCTAACATAAGCTATTAGAAAAAGTTGTGTAAACTACTGAATTCAAATAATAATGTATTACTACATTATTAAATATCATCAAATTTGTATAATAATTATTTCTGATATTGAAAGTGTAAGTAAGAAAATGAATAATTAACAGATGATAGAAATAAAAGAAAAACCTCATCGTAATATGCTATCAAAATATATGAATTTAATTTGAATAAAATGTAATTGAAACAAACGATGAAGAAACGAAGAAAAGAAAAAAAAATAAATAAATAATAGTTTCTCTTATGTTTCGTTAATTTAAAATAACATTATTCAAGTATCGATGGTTCTCGATGATTCGTGATGTTTCTAGATGCGCGTCCTATAGGGTCCATATTCCGGTTACTACGTTAATCGATTAAGCGACCATTAAAATTTGAATTTCTTCCTAGATGAAAGGAACTCTATAATGAGTTTAATATCGAAGATAATTCTTATATTAATTTTAAAGATAACTTATGTTTCAACTTTGTCGTAAAGTATTGAAAATAAATTTATTGAATGGACTCAAATTTGATGGAACATTCGGGAATTGGTTGAAATTTCCGGCTAGCAATTTCTAGAATCTTCATCACTCAATAAAAGCGGCGCGTTTCCCCCACTTTCTTACAATTTTCTAAGAAGACCGCGGACGATACGTGTCAATTCGAAGTCTAACGTTAAAGTTGAACAGAAGAAAATATCTGTGAGTTATAATTATCCTGATCGATAATTAATTTGTCGAGAAGAAAGAAGAAAGATTTTACATCTGTGATTAATTGTGAATCCTAGACAAATTCATTTACTGTCATATTTATTGTGATTAAAAGCCGAATTTGACATCTATCAAAATGCCGGCTGAAGTTACAATGATGGATTCCAACGAAGTCGAAACTTTCGTCTTTCAAGCTGAAATTGCTCAATTAATGAGCTTGATCATCAATACATTTTATTCAAATAAAGAGATTTTTATTCGAGAATTAATTTCCAACGCATCCGACGTGAGTAACTTTCTTTCATATATTTTTACTTTTTCTTTTTTTTTTTTCTTTTTTTCTTTCTTTCTTTCTTTCTTTTATTTTCACCTCTTTGCCCTAATGAATGTAATCATCAAGAATATACAAAATATAAATAAGAATTCTATTAAGAAACTAAATAATTTATCATTATGTGAAAAATAAATATGGGTTTCCTTTGTTTTCAGGCTTTGGACAAAATTCGTTATGAATCTCTTACGGACCCAACAAAGTTAGAATCATGCAAGGAATTATTTATTAAGATCGTTCCCAACAAAAATGATCATACACTTACTATCATTGACTCGTATGTATTTTTTTTTCTAAACAAATTTTCTAACTAACTTAACATTCCTAAATGTGAACAATTTTTTATCAACTTTCTTTTGGTTTTTGTTTTACAGAGGTTGTGGAATGACCAAAGCTGATCTCGTCAATAATTTGGGTACTATTGCAAAATCTGGTACTAAAGCCTTTATGGAAGCTTTGCAAGCTGGTGCTGATATTTCTATGATTGGTCAATTTGGTGTTGGTTTCTATTCTGCTTACTTAGTAGCAGATAAAGTTACAGTAATATCAAAACATAACGATGATGAACAATATTTATGGGAATCATCTGCCGGTGGTTCTTTCATAGTTCGTCCTGACAATGGTGAACGTATTGGAAGAGGTACTAAAATAATTTTGCATATTAAAGAAGATCAAACTGAATATTTGGAGGAAGATAAAATCAAAGAAATTGTTAAAAAACATTCGCAATTTATTGGTTACCCAATAAGATTACTCGTCGAGAAAGAAAGGGATAAAGAATTAAGTGAAGATGAGGATGATGATGATGAACCATCGAAAGAAATGGAAGTTGATGATGAAAAACCGAAAATTGAAGATGTCGGTGAAGACGATGAAGAAGAAAAGTCTACCTCTGAAAAGAAAAAGAAGAAAAAGGTCATCAAAGAAAAATATACTGAAGATGAAGAACTTAATAAGACCAAACCAATTTGGACCAGAAATCCAGATGATATTACACAAGAAGAGTATGGTGAATTTTACAAGAGCTTGACAAATGATTGGGAAGATCATTTGGCTGTTAAACATTTCTCAGTTGAAGGTCAATTAGAATTCAGAGCTTTGCTTTTCATACCAAGAAGAGCACCATTTGATCTTTTTGAAAACAAAAAGAAGAAAAATAATATTAAATTATACGTTAGGAGAGTCTTCATCATGGAAAATTGCGAAGATATTATTCCAGAATATCTTAACTTTGTTAAAGGTGTGGTTGATAGCGAAGATCTTCCATTAAATATCTCTCGTGAAATGTTACAGCAAAATAAGATTCTCAAAGTTATCAGAAAGAATCTTGTAAAGAAAGCTTTAGAATTATTTGAAGAATTATCCGAAGATAAAGATAATTACAAAAAATGTTACGAACAATTCAGTAAAAATTTGAAATTGGGTATTCACGAAGATAGTCAAAATAGGAAAAAGCTTTCTGAATTATTGCGATACAATACATCCGCTTCGGGTGATGAAATGTGTTCGCTTAAAGATTACGTTGGTCGTATGAAAGAAAATCAAAAACATATTTACTACATCACAGGAGAAAGCAAAGAACAAGTAGCCAATAGTTCATTTGTTGAACTTGTTAAGAAACGTGGTTTTGAAGTTGTTTATATGACAGAGCCCATTGATGAATATGTTGTTCAACAATTGAAAGAATTTGATGGCAAACAATTGGTCTCTGTTACTAAAGAAGGTTTAGAACTTCCAGAAGATGAAGAAGAAAAGAAGAAAAGAGAGGAAGACAAAGCTAAATTTGAAAATCTTTGCAAAATTATGAAAGATATTCTTGACTCAAAAGTAGAAAAAGTAGTCATCTCTAACAGACTTGTTGACTCTCCATGTTGTATTGTTACATCCCAATATGGATGGACAGCCAATATGGAAAGAATAATGAAAGCTCAAGCTCTTCGTGATACATCTACCATGGGATATATGGCTGCCAAGAAACATTTAGAAATCAATCCTGATCATCCTATTATGGAAATTCTAAGACAGAAAGTAGAAACTGATAAACATGACAAATCTGTTAAAGATTTGGTAAAACTCTTATTTGAAACTGCTCTTCTTTCTTCTGGATTTGCTCTTGAAGATCCACAAGTACACGCATCGAGGATATACAGAATGATCAAATTGGGTCTTGGTTTTGAAGACACTGAAACGTTTAATGAAGAGGAAGAAAAAATGGACACTGATCTTCCTACTCTTGAAGGAGATGCAGAAGAAACTTCGAGAATGGAAGAAGTAGATTAATACTTTAATCTGATTTGTCAGAAGCGTTAATTCCAAAGACTTTTAGGATTTAGTAAAAAAAAAAAGACTGGTTTGAAGACTAATTGTGTAACGATAGTAGTATTTCTTTACTTTTTCTATTTTTTTTATTTTTGGTTACTTCTTTTGCCTTATTCAAAAGGTCTTATTATGCGAGACAGAATGAAGTTGTCATGCTTAGTTTTATTTTTTTTTTATCTTCGAAGCATGTTATTTAGTATGAAAGAGATACGAGCGGAGAGTGTGTTAAAAGGGTGTAAAAGAATTATGTTTGCATGTTTGTACGAACAAAGTTGTATTATTCGTGCGTCTCACTTAATTCTAATTGATAGTTAATTTTTTACTTCTAAAGAAAAAAAAAGATTCCTATATTTTCTAAGTGAAAAGATTATTGATCTGTTATTTTTATATTTTTTTTATCTTTCAATATTCTCTCCATTATTTTTTACTTTAGTCATTCCGTGCTTAACATCACATAGATTGAATATTTAAAATGTTGTAAACATAACATTAAATAAAATATCTTTAAATTTAAAAATTATAAATTTTACATTTAAACAAATGTACTTTATATAAATCTACCTCTCCTTATTTATTTTTTTATAATGAAAGTTTTATAATATTATATTAAGAAATAAGAAAATGAGATTTTAATGAGAAATTAATATTCATATACAGTAATGGCGTTCGCATAACTGAAAATTTTGCAATAGTTTATTTAACATATAAATATCATTCTCCAATTAGAAATAAGGTCAAATAAATATATAATTTATTGTAGAAAAAAAAATAGAAAAAAAATTCCTAGTTTAAATAGATAGAAAAAAAACGTTTGTATTAATTTTAAATGAGAAAAATAATAATAAGTTTTCTACTAGAGTGCGCCAGGGTTGCTTATCGAAATGTCGCGTGTTGCCACATCACCACCAAATCAAATGAGTTCGTGCGATGTTTTCTGTATAGGATGCGCCACTGTCGAGTAACCCACGATACGTGGAAAGCAGCGTGAGTTTTTCTGCTTCTATACAACATGTCAAATTATTGTTAAATTTATCTTAACTATCTGACGCTAGAAATCGTATTTATTACGATATCAGTGTAATTCTAATTTGCAATAACGTCAAAACAGGCGAAAGTTCGATTAGAAATTTTTTCTTCATTTATTGAGAATCAGGATTTTGCATATGCACGGCACGATGAGCACACCAGCTCAGGGCCAAGTTAAAGCGAGAAACGGCGTGGTTAAGCAGGTAAGCGTTTTTCATCAAAACCTCATGGCTAAATATTATTTTATATTTTATGGACAAAATTTATTTTATAAATTGAAATTTTGATTGAATAATTTATTCTAATATCGAACAATACCTCTATCATTTCTTACTTCTTTATTTTCTTTAAGTATACTCTCTCTTGGTTAAAAAAAAAAAAAAAAGGAAAAAACGTGCACAACATATGGTAATATTTTATCATCGTTCATTCATTTCTTTCTACTTCTTAAGTTTCTACTTCATTGTTCTAATCCATATGTCAACATTTAACTATTGCGTCATATACAACATGATATGGCAATATTTCTAAATTTTGAAATCTTCCAATTAATAATCCTAACAATTAGAACTTCTTATGCTTAATGTTGTATGAAAAGTATGTTACTTTTACATAAAATATATAATACATTGACTTAATTATTATCCTTTGTATATAAAATGATATATCAGTGATTTTTATTTGACATAAAAAAAGAAAAATTCTATACTATTTTTTCTATAGATCATTTCAGGAGATACTCTTGTAATTCGTGGACAACCTCTTGGAGGACCCCCACCAGAAGTTACTATAACCTTATGTAACATAACTGCACCAAAATTAGAACGCTGGAAAACAAATGATAGGTATGGATAATTACTAAGCTTTACGTATTACAAAACATGTTAACTTATAATTTAATTTACAGCGTTGAAGAAAGTAAAGATGAACCTTATGCCTGGGAAGCAAGAGAATTTCTACGTAAGAAACTTATCGGTCAAGATGTTACATTTACCACTGAAAAAGCTGTTAATACTAACAAAACATACGGCACTGTTTGGCTAGGAAAAGGTATTACGTTTACATACACACATTCAAATTAATTCAATATTTTAAACTATTTGTTTTTTTACAGATAAAAATGGAGAAAATGTTATAGAGTCTTTAGTTTCTGAAGGCTTAGTTAACGTTAAAAAAGATACTCGCAATCCAACAGCCGAACAAACACGGTTGATTGAATTAGAGAATACTGCAAAAGCAGCTAACAAAGGCAAATGGTCAGATTCACCAGCTTCTGCACACATACGTGACGTTAAATGGACCATTGATGATCCTAGAAAATTGGTAGAAAAATATGGCAAGAAACCTGTTAAAGCTGTTATTGAATTTGTTTTCAATGGATCAACTTTAAAAGCATTTTTGTTACCTGAATTTTACAACATTGTATTAATGATATCTGGTATTCGGTGTCCTGGTTGGCCAAGTGGACGACGGGATGCTAATTCTGGTGATCCTTATGCAGAAGAAGCAAGGTATTTTGTAGAATCACGACTTCTACACAGAGATGTCGAGATTATACTCGAATCTGTTAATAATAACAATTTTGTTGGAAGTGTTATTCATCCTAAAGGTTAATATTATATATTATAATAATATGTGATTATATTGTAAAATACTCAAAGTCATCATATAATAACAATTTCATTTATTTAATAGGAAATATTGCGGAAATCTTATTGAGCGAAGGTTTTGCTAAATGTCAAGATTGGTCTATAAACAACAGTAAATCTGGTGCAGAAAAACTTTACCTTGCTGAAAAAGCTGCTAAAGAAGCACGATTACGTTTATGGAAAGATTATAAACCATCTGGTCCTCAAATTGAATTTACTGGTACTATCGTTGAAATTGTAAATGCTGATGCGTTTATTATCAGGACACAAAATGGTGAAAACAAAAAAGTCTTTTTAAGTAGCATTCGACCACCATCTAGAGAAAAGAAACCTGGTGAAGATAATACCAATAATGCAACCAGATCGAATCGTCCTTTATATGACATACCATGGATGTTAGAGGCACGTGAATTTCTAAGAGAAAAATTTATCAGAAAAAATGTTAAAGTTGTAGTCGATTATACTCAACCAGCAAGAGAAAGTTTTCCTGAAAAATTATGTTGTACAGTAATGTGTGGAAAAACGTAAGTTAAACAAACAAAAATATTTATTTATATCTCATATTTTGTTATTTATTCTTCTGTTTTGTTTTTTTATAGAAATGTTGCAGAAGCATTAGTTTCAAGAGGTCTTGCTAGAGTTGTAAAACATAAACAAAGCGATGATCAACGTTCATCTCATTACAATTTGCTTCAAGTTGCTGAAAGTAAAGCAGAAAAGTCCCAACATGGTTTGCACGCAAAGAAAGATATTCCAGTTCATAGATTAGTAGATCTTTCCAATGATCCTTCTAAAGCTAAAGCATTTTTAACATCGTTGAAAAGAGCTCAAGGAATTAAAGCTGTTGTTGAATTTGTCACGAGTGGTTCACGTTTGAAATTATTTTTACCAAAAGAAGATCAACTAATAACATTTGTATTAGCTGGTATTAGAACACCACGATGTCAGAGATCTTTACCTGGAGGAGGTATTATTAAAGCTGATGAATATGGTGACAAAGCTTTAGCTTTCACTAAGGAACATTGTTTCCAAAGGGATGTAGAAATTAAAATTGAAAGTACAGAGACTAAAGGAAGCGGTTTCATAGGATGTTTAACCGTTAATGATATTAATATGTCTGTTGCTTTGGTGGAAGAAGGTTTAGCCGAAGTAGTGACTTTCCCTGATTTAGGTGAATTTACCAAAACTCTTAAAGCTGCTGAAGAAAGGGCAAAATCGAAAAAGCTTAATGTTCGTATTACTTCACACATTTATTCTTTTAATATTTAATATTATTTCAAATATTCATAATAAATCATTGATTTTTGTAGATTTGGAAGAATCGTGTTGAAGTACAAGTTGAAAATGAAAAGAATGAAGATGAGAAAGAAGTTGCAGAAAGAAAAATAGATTATCAAGAAATTGTTATTACCGAAGTAACGGAAGATCTTCATTTCTATGCTCAACATGTTGAACAAGGCAGTTCGTTGGAAAACTTACTTTCACAATTACGACAGGAATTAGCTGCTAGTCCTCCACTTCCTGGTGCTTATAAACCAACGAGGGGTGACTTGGCAGTAGCCAAATTTACTGGTGACGATCAATGGTATCGTGTTAAAACAGAAAAAGTTTCAGGACCAAATGTTAGTGTATTTTACATTGACTATGGTAACAGAGAGACAATTAATGTAACACGAGTCGCTGATTTACCTGCTCGTTTTGCAACTGACAAATCTTATGCACACGAGTACACACTTGCGTGTGTTGCTTTGCCAAATGATGTAAGTAATTTAATTTCTCTTTGAAATAATAATAAATATAATAACAATATTATTATAAATAAATTTGTAGAATGATGATAAGAAGGCAGCTGTACAAGCATTTAAAGAGGATGTAATGGATAAAATATTACTGATGAATGTTGAATACAAAGTAAACAACAATTTACATGCTGTAACTCTCGCAGATGTATCTACAAACGATGATATTGCCAAAGGGCTCATTGCAGATGGACTATTATTGGTTCACAAACATAAAGATAAGAGACTTGGAAAATTGGTTAGTTGACTTTAACTAATTTTAAAACAATATGACAAACTAAAAATGAATTAATTTATTTTCTATATTTTCAACTTTTTGATAGATTGAAGAATATGCAAAAGCAGAAGAAGAAGCTAAGCATAATCGTCGCAATATCTGGGAATATGGAGATATTAGAGCAGATGAGGATAAAGAATTTGGAGCGTAATCGAATTACTGAAAATACTGATAAATATTTCCGATCAAACAAAAGTGATATAAAGACAAAAAAAGACATTTTTGAAAAGCATAATAATAATAAATATATATACATATATATATATATATATGTATATTGACTAGATTGATGGAAAAGAATGAATGTCGATATGAGAGTTACATATTGCATTCGGTGATAATGCAATTATATTTCAGTATATAAAACCCAAAATGTACATAACGATTTAATTAATGTCCATAATTATTAGCATATTACAAAGGACAAAGTACAGATGCAGAAAATAAATAGATCAGACTGCCTCTATTTACTGACATAATAAAACTGACATAATAAAATATGTATTCTCATCGACGCATACATTCATTATTATTACTCTTTGGTGCCACAATGTAAATGTTTTTTTTTTATCCAATTTGATGATCATGAATGAATTTTGATAAAATATTATTTCCTGGTTTCGCCAATCTATCCAAACTGTGTGCAATTAATATTTGTTATAACATACCTTCATATAAAATTAATAATATTTATCTTTAGATGTATATTACATTGAAAACTTGACTGCAAAAGTAGAATCCCAATGAAATATTATGAAAACATATCTGTTTATCTAATAGATTACATTTGAACGTTTCAAGTGTTGTATCTCTGAGAAATACGTGTTATGTTAAGAAGACTGTAGAAAATTGAGAACTTATTTAGAATATGGACCTATTTTACAAACAAAAATAGGATTATCAAAATTACAAGTGTTCTTCTTTAACATTGTCACGTGATTATTATTTTTTTCTTTTCTTAGGTTTCATATCACTGATCCCATATCATTATAAAAAGCACGGTGTTGCATTTCTTTTTAAGAATAATAATAGACCAGATATTATTCAATATGATCTCAATCTTTTTTAGCATGCTCATTTTATTTTAACATTTGTTTTTTTTTTCTAATAGAATAAAAATAATTTAAATTAATCTTGAACAATGATCATAATCATAATAGATTAAAAACGTGCAAACGTTATTTATCACATCTTAACAAATATTTCAAATAAATAATATAATTATAAAAAAAATTACAAATGAATTTATAAAAAACATGAAAAAATTTATACTAAATTTTCTATACACATTTAATTTAATAATTTTTGTTTGTTTGTAATCTATTAAAAAG
The DNA here is from genome assembly GCF_049000335.1 of Polistes dominula. Lineage (NCBI taxonomy): Eukaryota > Metazoa > Arthropoda > Insecta > Hymenoptera > Vespidae > Polistes > Polistes dominula. The sequence goes on from NW_028300899.1 coordinate 6,323,041, forward strand.
CTCAACGCGTATGGAAGAATGGCGAATAGTTTTGTAAGGAAAGAAGAAGACGTATGAGGATTAAAAAGACTCGATTAATTTTTCTCAAGTACTGAAATGGGAATGTTACAATGAAATCATGTTATATATAATTCATTATAATACATATGCTTCTCATTCTATGATTTTATGTCATATTCTTCTGCAAAGAAATGCATTTATCTATTTTCTAACATATAGGCACTTAAATAATTTTATTCAACAACGGATGAGAAGACATAGGTGTTTCCATTTATTTATAAATGACATTGTTTTGTCTAATTCATGATGAATAAATATTTCAATCTCGATGTAATGATTTTTTTATTTATGTTAAAAATGTCATTTAATTTAATTGAATTATGGCCAATATGAAAGAAAAGAAATTAATAGAAATATTCATAGTTTATACAAGACCACACATTCCAATATATATATTGCTATACATTTGAGCATTATTTAAAAAAATTGTGGTAATTATAAATGACTTAGAACAATAGGAAATAATATCTAAGATATTAATTAGAATATTGCTCGCTCTCTGGTCCTAAAAAAAAAAAAAAAAAAAACAAAGAAAAGACTATTCTAAGCAAATTTGTAAATGAAAACAAAACAATGAAATGAAAACTGCATTAAAAATGTAGAGAAACATTAACATTTCTTTTTTTTTATTAAACTGATGATCAATTGATCAGAGTTCATTTTAATATAAAAGTAACAAGTTTAATGTTCAATTATACAATTATTAAATTGTATGTTTTAAAACTTGATCATCCCAAGAACAGGATAACAGTTCATCTTTGTACCAAGCGAGTCCACGGACAAAATCTGTATGTGTAATATTTTCATAAATAACATTACAATCCTTATTTGTATCAATAACTTTAAATACTACATCATCGCAGCAACAAGCTAATTGACTTGACCTAGAAAAAAAGATAAATAAATATATGTAAATTCTTGAAATTATTCAATGAAACATCTTAATTGATTTAATGTTCAATATTGATTGAAATTAGACAAGTATAATAATTATCAATGATCTATATGTGCTAATAAGTGTTTAGATATTATTTCAATATAGGTTATATTAATGTAAAGATTATGACCCAAAATTTCATTGTATTACCTTTCTGGATTTGGATTAAATAAAAGCTTATGTATTGATCTGGAAAATACAAATGACTCGAATAATACGTCATCCGTATTTCTAATATCAATTAACGTAACACTTCCATCAATTGCACCTATTGCTACGATATTATCAGAAATAGGACTGCAGGATACTGAAGTCAAACCATAGCCATATTTTTCTAAAATACCTTATAGAATATAAACACAAATTAATATTCATGAAAATATTGAAATATCAAATAAATAATATAATATCTTGAAATATAAGTAAACTAACAGGTGGCAGGTTTTGATTTTCGAAGATCCCACATTAATGCACAATTATCTAATGATGTAGATATAAATACAGAATTATTTCCATGTTGTACATCAACTCCAGTTACAATATCTATGTGACTAGAATGGAATGAATCTGTAGACATTAGATTAGATATATCCCAGACCTTCACACTGCGACAAATGAATATTAATATTTCTATTATTTTCTTTAAATGGCTGATGATTTGTAATGATAAGAAGCATACCAACAATCCATTCCGCCACTAACTAAACGTTCTTTATCAGAAAATACTGAAATACTTGTAATAGTATCATCGTGTTGACAAGCATATCCAAAAGATTGTAATTCAAATGTATCTTTCTCAGATGTTTCAACTAAACCAATTATTTGTAACAAACCACTATCTTCACCAATTATAAATTTGTCTTTTTCTAAATATGCTCCCGTTGTTATACCAGTTATAGTTTTTGTTGATAATAAAGCTTTGGATTTTGTAAAATCTGAAATGTCATTGTAATACCACACAGTACCAGACCAAAACCGATCTGTCATATTACTACCACCAAGAATAGCATTATTATCTGTAAATCAATAAAACGTGCAAATGTCAACTTACATTTGATATGTATATATTGTATATTAATTATGTTTAAATTTATATAAACATGTAATGTCGAATATTACCATCATATACTAATATAAGTTGTAGATGTTTGTCAGTAACAGTTGGACGATCGGCTTGTGACAAATTTCTGTAAACTTCGGCATTTAAATTCGGAGCGATTGATATATCCATGTTCTGAAATTATTTATACCTAACTATATTTAATTATTATTATAAAAAAGTTATAAAATTTTAGCAAAACCTATCCTCTCATTCAAAATCAAAACAGTAGAAAATTCATTCCGTAAACAGTTTACAATTGAATCCATTACCATTGTAGTTTTTCTGCGAGATCAACCAATTAGTAAATAGCAAATATTAATGCAATAATATCATTGGTCGAACCACGGACAAATAGCGATACCTTTAAAATTCCTTCGGGCAAATTTGCAACACCAATTTTCATATTAAAATAAATCAAATGTTTTCTTTATAAATAAAAATAATATCAATAATTAATATAAATGTATAATAATAAAAGCGCGAAAATCAAAATAAATTAAACAATTTAAATAAGAAATGTTAAAATGTAATATTGATATTAATATAGAATAAAGAAAGATAGAAATAGTGTGTGTGTTATATATACATATATATGTTTATATATATAAAAATATGTATTGTCCGTTAATTAATTGTAAAAAATAAAATATCCAAACAATTGCAAGATAATAAAAAAAAAACTAGAATTTGAAACAATTGCAAAATGCTATGAACGTTTCCCCGGTTTGAAAAAATTCATCCGTTGGAATATGATTAGAAAAATTCTTCGAAAATTAATAGTCACGATCTAAGGTAATACGACCTTTAATCGAATTGTCACGAGATTCTTGTTTTGCTTTGATCTGGTGTCTCAACCCCACTCCTGGGGTCATATTTTCGTGTCATCCCAAATTTACATGTGGCGTGTAAAAGTAGAGAATATGATTACCGTGGTAAGATCGTCGTGACGTAACGCGTCCAAGTACGCTGATAATTTCCGTCGTGACGCATGCGTATTCGCTCGCAAGGAGAGAGAAAATTGGAATTAGTCGAACGGAATCCCGGAAAGCGAGTACGAGAGATACGCGTGGTGCCCGTTTTAGGAATATATCAGAGCGAGCACACGGAAAAAAGTCTAGATCCATTAAAAGTCATTAAGTTAATATAATAGAAGAAACGAAAGCCCTTTAACGCCGAGGTGACGCGACGCAAGGTTCATTGGATTGATAAAAAATATAGGATGGCGAAGCCTGCGCAAGTTTTACTTATCGAGCCGGAAAGCGAACTACGATTCAGGGGTACGAAGGATCAACGATCTTCGTAATTTAATATTTCGATCGACAACGCCTTTATATATTTATTTATTTATTTCTTATATATTTTAATATCTATCTAGTTGTCTATTTATCCTTACCATCCATCTAATCTATCCACCCAATCATCCATCCACCCATATCTATCCGTCCATCCATCCATTTCTTCTTTCCTAATTTCATTCGTTTCTGAGTTTATCTTTAATATATCATATATATACATATAATATGTATTCGGTTGTACGTATTATACATTCGACTTTGATCCTACATATATCACTAGCTCGTAACAAAAAACTAACCGATTTCGGTTTCGAACGAAACACCCTAGTGCACACGGTGTGTGTTGCACTGCATTGTCAAGATGACGTAAGGGAAATATAGAAAGAGATAGATAGACAAATAATATTACGAATAGTCCTATCGCGTGTTTTTATTAACTTTCAACATTTTAACAAACCCTAGCCAAAAAATTGAACAATTTCTATTCGTGAAAATCCAAGTAAAAGTGCCAAGTCGTACTTAACCCTATTCGTTGTACGTCATTCGCTGTCAAAGCCAAGTGTACAGGATGATCATTTTATTGTACGCTTCTTCTCTTAACTCTTTTATTTCCCCTCTCCTCTCTTTTCTATTCCACATTACCCCTCTTTTTCCTTGTTTCTCCTTCCCCTCTTCCCCCTCACTTCTTCCATTCCCCCCCCATTCCTCTTTTCTACGCTTACACACACTTTCTCTCTCTCTCTCTCTCTCTCTCTCTCTCTCTCTCTCTCTCTTACACACACACACACACACGTTTCTTCTCTACTTCCATCTTCTTCTTATTCACCACGTATATATATATATATATATATTACTTTGTCATTCTCTTATGTATATATATATGTAATTTTCTTTCTTTCTATCCTTCGGCCTTGCTTGGCTTTTTTCTTTTCTATTCTTTATGCAAATTATTGCTATTTAAAACTAATTTATAATAAAAAAAAAAAAAAGAAATAGCATATTCACGCGTTTGAATTATATGCAAAGTGTCAGGTGATCATATTTATTTCGTGACCGATGCTTTTATTTAATAATTTACGTATTTAAATTAAAAATGTTCAAGATTTTGTTTTTTTTATTTTTATAACCAATAATATTTATGTTACAATTTTTAAATGGTTTAAATACAATCATTGTTTAATAAAAACATTTTATTTCTATTCGATCATTTCTTTTTATCATTGTTTTATTAGCATATTGCCATGTCATGTTTAATCTTCATATCAATGATCTCTGATCTATGTTATTTCAGTTGAATTACGTTTCTTATTTCATAATGATAAACGTTAAATGGTGTATTATTGTGTCACATTGTTGTTCTTGTTGTTGTTTATTTTTTTGATCTGTTCTATTATTTACGTTTATTAAAATTGCATATTATTTTGTATAATATGTGTGTGTATTATTAGAAATGACAATAATAATAATAATAATTATTATTATTATTATTTTTTTTCTAGGCCCATTCACCGGAGCTCCAGTCACATCTTACATAAAATTAATAAATCCTACCTCTAACAAAGTATATTTTAAAATAAAAACGACCGTACCAAAGAAATATTGCGTACGCCCTAATTCAGGAGCCTTGAAGCCAATGGAAATTGCAGAAATAGCAGGTTCATTTATAAATCTATTTAATATTGTTGATTAATAATAATTTCTTTCAAGATTCAAATGTATATAAAATAAAAAATATTTGATGTTTTGTAGTATGCTTACAACCTTGCGATTTTGATCCAGCGGATAAAAATAAACACAAATTTATGGTTCAAAGTTTAATAGCTCCGGATAATGATCCAGATGATTATTTAAATAACGATGTGGTATGTATCATCATAACAACGAATACTTTTAATTATAATTTATGTACATTATTATTATTATTATTATTATTATTATTATTATTATTATTATTATTATTATTTGTGTTAATAATTTTTTTTTTTAAGTGGAAAGAGACAAAACCGGATCAATTAATGGACTCTAAATTAAAATGCGTATTTGAGAATCCAGTTACAACTACTGCTGCAACTAAAACGACTACAACCACTACGACAACTAGGTCTGATACTACTACGAATAATGAGAAAAATAAAGGTACTGGTGATTCAGTGAAATCATCTCCAAAGGTAAGTTTATATCAAATGAATAAAATCAATCTTTTCAAAGAGAAAAAATATTAATGATTTATAATATTAATGTATTGTTCATATGTTTAGGTATTGGAAGAAACAGAAGAGAAATTGTTAAAAGCAGCACAAGAAGTTACTCAGCTTAGAGTAGAAGAAAGTGCTCTCAGGCAGGAGAACCTTCAACTCAGGGTAAATGATTAAAAATTATTTGATGATAATTCTCGTTTTAATCTTTTTTTTTTCTTGTAATTAACAGAGATTTAATTGTTATTTTGTTTTTTTATTATTCTCACAGAGAGATTTAATGAAATACCGGAATTCAGCATTGGAGGATGCTAGAGGTTTGCCAGCTCAAAGCAGTAATCAGTATTCTATGACATCAATCAATTATCTCATTACCATTGCAATGATCATATTTGGCTATTTGTTGGGAAAACTAATCTGAGCAGCTCTTATTCTTCAAATATACCTCGGCACATCCCTTCTTTCCCTACATTCTTAGTCTGCCCCCCTGCCATCTTCAGACTGTAAAGACCAATTTCAGTCTCGTACCATTATTTGGTTGATAATAATAAATTATATTAACAGGAACACAATCGTGGTCTCCATTAATAGGACTATTTGCTTTGGGAATGTGCTTAGCCCGGTAAATCATCCGAAATTTTGTTAACTTCGTTCAATTTTGAAAACTTCAAATCCTTTTTTAAGAAATGTTTGTTATGTTCCAGTCAAGAGTCCAATGGCTTGGGATTGATACCACATATTAGTTAATTGTTAAACATCTAAGAAATGTTACTGATTAACGTGAAAACTAAATATCAAGTAGCATGTCTTGGATATAAATGTTTACTAGTTTATACATTTGTTTTTTTAATAAACTTTCCCCACGCATACACTTCTTACAAAAGGATTTTTTTGCTTTTCAAACAACAACACACTTGCCTGCGTCTTCTTTGTGTCTTTGTGTCATCGATGCATATATATATATATATATTTGCCACCCCCCGCTAGGTCAAAATCAAATTAATACAAAAGTACTAATTTAAAGAAATTTAGATTTGTTTAAATGAAGTATTTTATATGATAGTTTTGAAAGAAAAAAAGAAAAAAATTTTTCCACATTTTTTTAAATCATCATCCATCATCATCATCATCATCATTATTATCATTGAGAGGAGTCCTATCTTTTAAATATCTCACCAGTTTTTTCAAATATTTTTCCAATATATATTTTGATTCGATTATTATAATCCAAAGTTTGAAAAATCAATAGTTAATAAATGAAAATAAAACATTGTGTGTTCTACTAAACGAAGGGAGAGAGAGAGAGAGAGAGAGAGTGACGCGCGGGCACGTTAACACTGTGATAGGTATAAAAAAAAAACGCCTTACAAAAAAATTAAGTGTATTTCGCGGTGGCGACGTTTCAAACGTCATCAAATATTAGTCATTTTATTCATTAAACATTTTATCAATTAGTTTCGATTCAATCGAAAATGTCATTTTGAAGAATAAGCAGAGAGGGAAGGGGGGCTGACTGAATAGTAGTGGGTTCGTCATTGTCCATAAACGGTAGTGATGACTGCATCAAAGAGCAGTGGCATATAATTTAAGAAGTTTATGCATTGAATTTATGACGCTTCAGTGTACTTTTTATTTCTTTATGTTTGTCTTATAAAAATTCAAAATAAAGATATCTCGGATGTCACACGATATTAATATTTGTACTTTGTACCTCTCTGTCATTACAAAAGTCTAAACTGGGTGCATGGTTTAACATTGACATGGAAAATTACTCGAGAGTTTTCTTTTTTTTTCAACAAATACAAACTAAGAAGAAAAGAAGAAGAAGAGCTACAAAATATATATATGTATGTATAGAAAGTGAGAGAGAAAAAACAATTGTAAGAAATACACTTTTTTTAAGTTGGCATGCTATAAATGAAAATCTTAATTAGCACTTACAATTAATACTTTATATATATATATACACACAAGATATTAAAAAAAAAAAAACATTTATATAATTATGTAGGTGATATAAAAATGATAAAAGATAATACAATGGCGAACATGTTTGTATTTAAATTTGCTTATAATTATTCTATATCTTATTGTTCATTTATTTCTTTTTCTAATATTTCTTTGTGTTTTATTAATGTTTGTTATTATGCAATTACAGTTATGTATAATACATACTCTCTACGTATAATCGTGATACTTCACAATGGAAAAACAAAAACGTGTTCTATTTTTATTATTTATAATATTATTTATTACAAGTATATATATGTTTAAATCGAATACACGAAGAGAACATTTAAAGTACGATGATTATTTGATAATTTATGAGATCTTCGAATTATTTTTTTGTATTGTTAATATTTAATTGTATTTTTAAGAAGAATCGAATGAAATTTGACACACATATACTTACACATACACTATTATATATATCAGCTTTCTAGTGTTACTTAACAAAAAAATAATGGGAAACGAGAAAATTGGCAAAAACAATCCGTGCCATGTTGTTTATTTTTTTTTTTTGTAAATAATAATATGGTACTTGTGCTTAAAGTGCACACGTGTTATTATACAATTCTATAATAATAAATGATAAGTAAATAGTAATAATAATAATAATAATAATGATAATATAAAACTATTAAGATATATATTATATACATACATATACACATTTAGAGATATATATATACACATGTATATATATATTGAAAGATCTCTGTAACGAGTTAAAAATATGCATTAAATAATTTACTTATTATTGTTAAATAAAATTAAACAGAGAAAAAGAGAGATAGATTCAAAAAAAGGAATGTGAATGTTTTAATAAATTTATATAATTATGTTTTATTTGAGATAAACAAAAAACAAAACAAAATCAAAAAGAAGAATGAAATCAAAACGAAATTGTGCATCCCATTTCCTTTCGTTTGAGGATTGCTTTTCTTTAAAATTTATAATAATAATAATAATAATATTCTTAACGTCAAAAGAATTGTGAATAGAACGAGTTATTAACAAAACAAAAAAACTAACTAATCTGACGGACTGTTTGTGTATATCGTGTCATTTTATTTATCCAATTTGAATCTAGACATTAATTTGAATAAACTTTATCAGGACAACACCATTATATCAAATATTTTAATTAATTTATAAGTCTAACGCGAAGAAAGGTCAGATAAGCGATAAGTTCTTGAAAATTAGAATGAAAATAAAGAAATAAAGATTGAATAAGTTATGTAGTACGTGTATATACGTGTGCGCGCGCGCGTTGTGTGTATGTAAAAGAGTGAGAGAGAGAGAGAGAAGAAGAAGAATCGTATGGCCCTAGTAGCCAGAAGTAGAGTAGGTCAGACCGTAATCAGACCACCCTCATACACACACACACATACATATACCCGCACAGATATAAACACGTAACGACTTTGTACGTGGCACAGGAGAGGTGAAAGGAAGGAGAAGGGTGCTATTGGGGTGGTCATCATCGTGTAAGAGTGCAGAAATCTACACACTGCAGTGGAGAAATTAATTCGAGTTTACGGACGATGATCACTTGATCTTTACTTTTTGACTTTCTACCCTTTTGCTAACGCAAATGTTATATTGTGTCACCTGAAAAAGAAAAAGAAAGTTGCATTAACTCTTTCTTGACTCTGCAATGTCCTCGAATACATTCTCGTCGATATGCAAAACCATTCCTTCACATGCATTATGCACCCTACCATAAACGTGCTTCCACCTCCCAACCCCTCTTCCTCTGCAACTCCTCACGTTTGACTGTCATTGAAATAATAAATAATACAACAACAACAAAAATTGCAAAAGCTACTTTATTTAAGATTGTTTAAACTAATGGGGGAAAAGTAGAAGATGAAAAATGTTTCCAATAAATATTAATATTTCTCTCTCCTTTTTCCATCTCCACCCCAACCCAACCCCATTCCAGCCCAGCCCTCAACCCCCATTATGAACAAAGTTATCGACGAACGTCATAATATCTCAATGCGTTTTCTTTTAGTGTGTAAGTCCTACTACGAAGTCATTTTCCTTCCATGGTAAATTATTAAATCCATTATCATTAATACCATGAGAAATGGATGATGAAAAGATGGTAAGGATTGGGGGGAGGAAGAAGAGTGAGGAGAGAAATATAGATAAAGATAGATAGAGAAAAGTTTGGTTTATTTTTGGCTGACAATTCATGATCCACCCCTCACCCAGCCCTCCCTCCCCTTCTTCTTCTACCCCCTTTTCTTTTTTTTTCACCGTCACATGGAACACCGCTAAAAAAAGTCGACGAATGACGTGTGTGACCGTACTGGTAGCGGGACGTTCGAGCGCAAACTGAAGTGCAGCTCCTGTGCTTCCTCGGTTACGACGTACAGATAAATCAGAATCGGAGGAAGGAAAGAGAGAGAGAAAGAGAGAGAGAGAGAGAGAGAGGAGCTGTAAAAGAAGGGAGGTGGATGATGATAGCTAGAGGAAGGACGGATGTGCAGCGCAGAACGGAGCCTGATCAGGGTGGCGGCGGCAGTAGCGGCCGGCTATTGATTTCAAGGGTTTCCTTAGTCCCCCGCCTTGCCGCTGAGTGCCCGACGGTTTCAGGTCGCCCCAATGTATTCCTGGTGCCCGACACTTAAATCATTCCCTTTTACATTTCCTTATTCTTCTCTTATTCTTATCATACTCTACCTATCATATCTTACAAAGGAGAAGTTACATTATTTAAAAGATAACTGTTAAGCTTAAAAGCTTTTTTAAAAGGGGAACCCCCTCTGTTGTAATTATGGGAGTAGAAATATTTTCAGTAACTCATGTAAATTCTTGTAGTAGATGCTAGAGAGTTAATTCTACCTGTTATCGAATGATTTTCCAAAGAGTACCCTAGTAGGATAAAAAAACTAAAAAGGAAGTATGTTAAAAAAAGATCGGAGGTCATGTGGGAAGGATTGATGGAAGGGAAGGGAACAGAAGGGAAGAGTGGGAAGGTCTTTGGTTGGCGTCGAAGCAGGAGGGTGGTCTAGATACGGCACTGCGCGAGTTGGCCCGAGCACAGACGGATCCGCGGGGTGAGCCGTCGCTCGCCATACGTCGAACTGGGTGGCCCGCGTTGGGGCGTCTCCTTCTATCAAGGATCGGTGTCGTGCAGTCGAACGGGGGACGACCACCGCCTTTTCCTCGACTCTCACCTTTATCCCCGGAAAGCTAGCTTAGCTATTATCTCTCTCTCTTATTTCTCACCTTTCGTTTAGCTTCGATACGATACGATACGATACAACACGATACACGACGACAACGACAACGACAACGACAACGACAACGCGACGACGACGAGTTGTCGTAATTAATCGGAATTTTTTTTGCGGGGTGCGTTGTTATAGTTCGTTAAAGTTTAGTTTTATCGTGGTGAGTTTGAAATAATCGTTAATTGTTCATTTGATTCGGTGCTCGCGTGGAATAAGAAAGTGAAAGAGAGAGAGAGAGAGAACGATGACGACCAGGACGAGGAGGATGACGTTAGCATTTAATCGACGATGTTACTACTCATGGTAGCGCGATCTTTGTGCGTCGCGGTTAGTAGTGCGGCCCTCGTCGGCATCGTCCTCGAGAGTGAATCGGGCGATCGGACGAGCAAGGAGATGGTGTCCTCGGTTTGCGAGGATAACAGTGACTTGGTAGGAAGAATCCTCGCTATCCGCAGTGTCGTGTTTGAGAAAGAAAACGAAAACGAAAACGTGAACAACAAGAACAAGAGGAATAACAACAACAACATCAACAACATCAACAACATCAACAACAACAACAACAACGACAACAACAACAATAACAATAACAACAATAAGAAGAACATCGTCGTCGTCGTCGCCAGCAGCTTCCTCCTTGCCTGCGTTGTCTTTGTCGTTTTTCCTACCGCCGTTACCGTCGCCGCCACCAGTACCAGAACCAGCAGAACCAGCACCATCGCTGCCGCCGTCGCCACCGCCGCCGCCGTCACCACCGCCGCCGCCGTCACCACCGCCGCCGCTGCCGTCATCAGTGTCGTCACCGCTGCTGCCGACTCTGTATTTGTTCCCCTCACTCCCGCCACTGCCAATACTGCCGTTTACACCAAGAAGACATCTACCACGACGACGACGACGATACCGTGAAAGAAAACCACACCAAGATATTCAATATCTCTCTGTTTCTCTCTTTCTTCACTGCGTGCGTTATCATCCATCATTAATTTTATCCAATTTAGTTCTTTAACAACCCCTTTTTTAATCCATTTGTCTCCTATCTCTTCCTGTCAAACCCTGTTTCTATCTTTATTTTTCAATGTATCTATTTATCTATTTAGCGGACTCTTTTATGGCTGGGATCACTCGATTACATTGCGACCTGTGTGACTCCAACTACTTTTAACAAATACGGTAAGTGTTAATTGTACTCTCTCTCTCTCTTTTTCTCTACCCCTATTTTCTTTATTATTCCTGAAGAAGATCACGAACGACATCTTTAGCTTTCCTTTCGTAATATCACGAGAAGAGAACGACGAGAATCTCGAAGCTCGTTTTCGTCCAACTTTCCTCGATCGATACCGGAGGACGTCGTCGTCGTCGTCGTCGTCGTCGTAGTCGTCATCGTGGCTTGCAACGCCCGTTTTGTTAACTCGAGATCAAAAAGATCGCGTTTCATTCAAATTAAAACCCTAAAAAGTATCTTTGATATATATATATATATGATCTCATCCCCCACCCTGTCCCTCACCCCACCCTATGTTGCGGCTACATATATCTGACGGATTCTTTTATACTTTCTAAATTAGCTGACGACTTTAACCGACGTTCAAACACTTATCGTTGAGAAACATTATCAGTTTGTCTATTATCAATCAGTTCTCGTTTAAATTCCTTCTTTTTTTGTCCTCACATCCTCCCTCATCCCTTTAGCAAGGCTATTTCTCATAGGACCTTGACAAATAATTCCCTTCTTCTATTCTTCTAGGTCTTTTTCGCATAACTATATCTAAAAACGTATCAAACTTATTAGGGGGTGACTGGGGGTTGGTGATGATTTTCTTTTTGCTTTTGAACGTTTATCTTCTATCTCTTTCTCACTCTTCCTTCTTTGGCACCCTATCCCTTCTTTCTGTCTCTTTTCACTCGTATGCGCGCGCGCGCGCGCGCACTTATGTCACAAATGAACGACGGTAGAGGGTTTGATGGGGGTGGATAAGCAGGGTGGGTTTTTCCTCGCGCGAAAATTTTCGAATTAAACTGTAAAAACAAAATGAGAATAATTACCAACATTAGGAATGAAAAATATGACAGATAAAGATTGTAAATGAGATAAAGGGAAAGATATAATATGAGAGAGAAAGAAAGAGATTGAGTGATAGAGAATGAGAGTGAGAGTGAGAGAGAGAGAGTAAGAAGGAAACTCGAGTAGGCGCCTTGCCGTCTAGGTGGAGTCAATCGTGCAAGAAAATAATGCGACTACCAAACTGGGGTGAGGGTTGGGGAGAGGGGTGTTTTCTCTATTTTCTAATCGCGTGTGAAACGCGAACACGAATACTTTTTTTTTTAAGTATTGGATTCTTGTTATTGAATAATTCAATAATTGTCAATTAAATATTATTGAATTGTCTAATAACATTAATTAATTCAAATATTTTTAAGTGTGTATTTTATTTGTTAAACAATTGTATTTTGATAAACTGTTCAAGTGCAAGTTCGATGATTGACAATCAGGACCCTTTGTTTTTCCTTTCTATCAACATTTTAATTTTTTTTTGTTTTTTTATATATTTCTTCTTTTATATTTAATAATTTTGGTATATATATATATATATATATACCAAACTTATTATACCAAATATATATATATATATATATATTTAATAGTTAATTTAATATACTTAATTATATATAATTTATTATAGATATAATAAATTAATATAATTAATTTAATTTAATTTTAATATACTAATTTTTAATATAATATATACATTAGGGTTGGTCAAAAAAATCAATTAATTTTTTTTTCAAATGCCACGGAAAAATGGGTTGCTAGACACCTTAAAAAAATTCTCACCAAATATGAGCTCTTAATTTTAATAGGAAGATCCTCCGCATCGCAATTTTTTATTTTTTTTCTCAGTCCAATAGAATAAAATTCATATCTCATCATTAATTGATTGTACAGAAAAATGTTCTAGAAGAATTTTGTAGGAAATTAACTGCTCTATAAAAATGGTATCTTATGTTTTGGCGATTAAATTGAGCGTTCAAAAGATGTTCATCATCAAACTTTCATGTGTACTGATTTCTGTCTCTGAATATCTTTTGAATGCTTAATTTAATCGCCAAAACATAAGACACCATTTTTATAGAGCAGTTAATTTCCTACAAAAATTTGTATTGCGCATCTTATAATAGTCATTTATTGTCGAGTTATAAAATTCATAAACATAAATGAAATTTGTCTTAAAATAATCAAACTTAAATCTTCAATATCATTCAAATGGTGAAGTTTACGGAAAAAATATAAGATACCTTTTTTGTAAAGGATTAAATTTCCTAAAAATTCTTCTAGAACATTTCTCTGTACAATCAATTAATGATGAGGTATGAATTTTATTCTATTGGACTGAGAAACAAATAAAAAACTGCGATGCGGAGGATCTTCCTATTAAAATTAAGACCTCATATTTGGTGAGAATTTTTTTAAGATGTCTAGCAACCTATTTTTCCGTGGCATTTGTAAAAAAAAATAATTGATTTTTTTGACCCACCCTAATATACATAGTATATTAACCCTTTGCACTCCGCACGACTTTCGACGCTGGGTAGCAGCAACTTTGCGCGACTTCGCGGCAGAAACAGCACATTTACAGACCCTCGTATTATCTTCTTAATATATATAAATTACGTGTCACGTTGTTTATCCGCAATGGACTCCTAAACTACTGAACCGATTTTAATAAAATTTTGCACACTGTGTGCAGTTTCATTCAATTTGAAAGATAGGATAGTTTATATCTCAATTTATAATCACAATATTATTTTTTTGCGAATTATTTGTTTATTAACAAAGAGTCATGATTATCTTTGTTAGTTCGATAAGATTCTAACAGATGGCGGTATAAGGTAATTCGTTGACTTAAAGACGTGTGTATCAGACTGATTGTAAGCCACAGCAACGCGTGGCGGGGCACCCCTAGTTTAGTATAATTTTGGAACCAAGTAACGGATTCTAATGATATTGGACTTACATTAATCGGTAGACATCAAGGAACATATTTACCAAAAGAAATTTTACCAAAAGAACTTATTTACCAAGAGAATGTATTTGTGTAATAGCGTTGCAATTGAAAAAAAAAAGCGAGCGTGTTCCATTGTTTTGAAATGTGACACTATTTGATAACATTTCTTTATGCATTATAAATCTCATTATAAAATGCGAGATATGCTCCTATAAAAACCTTTCTTCTACAAATTCTTCTTATCACTCTTCTCAAGTTTCGCCAAAAACGTTCTCGGACCGTCGTGAGCACGCGTCTCGCATTCTTTTAGAACGCAAAACCCGTTGACATTTTTTTTATATATCTTTTTTACTTTACTATATTTTGATTCGATGTCTTGTGCTATTTTAAGAGAAAACATCAGAGAAACATGCATGTCTCAAAAAGTTGTGCTGAAATAACTTAATTCCTCGTAATCACTAATAAACTTTAAAGTCTCATACGTTGAGACATCGGAGTGATAGGCTAGAATCACGATGTCTCATATGGTGAGACAGCGGAGTGCAAAGGGTTAAAATAAAATATAGTATAATAAAATATATAATAAAATATAGTATATTAAAGTGTAGTATTTTACTATATACTAAATATACTATATAGTATAGTATATTAAAAATAAATATATTAAAAGATATAATATTTTAAAATAGAAATTGAGATAAAACACTTATCAGATATCGTTTGAACTAACAAACAAAAATTCTCTTTTTTTAACTCAGTTTAATTTATTTTTATCTTATTCGATAAGGTTACACAAAACTTCCCCTTCCCTTTTCACCTTCTTCTTCACACCTTCTCCCCTCCATCAACTTTTTACTTTGAATCATATGATTTATTGATATATATATATGTATTATAAATCAGATGTGCATGTGCAATCAAAATTTATTATCAAAAGTAAACTACAAGTTAACATTTCTCCCAGAATATTATTATTATTATTATTATTATTATTATTATTATTATTATTATTATTATTATTATGATAATTTTGATTGAATTTAATCAAGTTGATATAATATTTATATATGTGAAAGATTTAAAAGAGTTAATCGAGAAGCTTATATATGATGAATAATCTTCTTGATGACACTTAAGCATGATAATACCTAACATAAATTTATGCTTTTAAAACTTATATGACATATAGGAGTTTAATTTAAATGCTGGTTCTGGATGTTATTTCTCTTGTGGTATTAAGGATTAAAACTAGGCCTGACAATCTGACAATGAAGAGGATCATATAGATGATGATAATAGTAATACTTTAATAATATTATCATTTTTATTATTATTATTATTATTATTATTATTATTATTATTATTATTATTATTATTATTATTATCATTATTATTATCTTTTGCATCATTAGAAAATTGTATTACTACAAAATTTTTGAAGTAACCTTAAAAAACCTTTAAATTGTATTATTATCAAAATTTTTGGAATCCCTTGATTAAAACAAAATTATTTTTATTATTAAATTATTATATTTTTTAATATTATTATTTTTATTATTTATAATTATATTATTATACTTTTTATTATTATTTTTGAAATTGTATTACTATATATAAAATTTATGAATTAACCCCTTTTAAATTGTACTACTATAAAATTTGTTGAATCCCCGTTTTAAATTGTATTATTACAAAATTTTTGGAACCCATTGATCAAAGCAAAAATTATTTATAATTATATTATTATATTATTATTTTACTCTATTTTATTATATTTTATTATTACCTATTATTTTTATTTTTAAATTAATATTATTATTAATAAACAAAGTTAATTAACTTTATTTATTATATTATTATATTTTTTAATATTATTATTTTTATTATTTTTAATTATATTATTATATTATTATTTTACTCTATTTTATATTATATATTATTATATATATTTTATTATTACCTATTATTTTTATTTTTAAATTAATATTATTATTAATAAACTAAGTTAATTAATTTTATTTATTATATTTATTATACTATATATATTTATAATTATATATAAATAAAGTTATATTAAAAAATAAGTTAATAATAAAATAAATTATTACTTTATTATTAATTTACATAGAAGAAATGAAAAAAAACCACCTCCGAAAAAAAATCCAAAAATATATTACCAATTAACAATTTTGACTGTACTTGTTAAAACAGAATACTATATACATACATACATACACATACACACACACACGCAATATATATATATATATATATATATATATAGGATAAAAGGAAATAATAAATCATAGCATAAGGAGAACTTGAGAATAGAAGAACGTTTTGTGACGATTCATCGTTCGGCCAGTATGTAGTTTTTAATAAATCTTCGTAGCTGACAGCGGCCAAAAAGTTTGCAGTAAATTCGAGAAGTTTGCCTTAGGATCTGCGAAAACTTGCTGAAACGAGTAGAAGGGGATGAACGGGGGGGAGGGGTGGAATAAGTCTTAGCCGACGGGCGCGTATGCTCGTGACCTACTTACTTTCATGTTTACTTGATCGATCATCCATGCTATATTTATATATATGATTAATTTAGAAAATATTTTTCAACAATATATCATTTAATAATAAAAAAATAAATAATTCCCTATTTCACATTTATTTATTGACAAATTTCTAATAATCATTTCTTTTATATATTAATAGACCTACTCCTATTGCAACCCCCATCGGAATTTATCTTTGATAAACTTAGAATATCCTTTCATAGAGTAGCAAAAGGTTAAATGGAGTAGTTTGAATGGTATTGTAAAGGAAAACAACGAAATGAAATTGTACCTAGGATATTCTCTAGCACAGAAACCCCTTACACAACACAACACAACACACAACGAAATTTCTCTTGGAGTAATGAAGATATCGATCGACATGAAAATCGATTGAGAAAACAATGTAACTTATTCTTCGAGTTAAACGAGTCTAAAGTTTTTTTTTCTTTTACTCTTTAAACGTTTAACGAATCATCACCACCGATAATGTTAGAACAATGGAAAGCAACACCTGCTAACATATCTTTACTATTACTTGCTTGCTTGCTTTGCTTACTTACATTCCATGTGAATACATACATGTACAAGTATATATATATATACATATAGTGATCAACGAAATATATCGAGTAGAAATCTTGACAGCTTCAAGGTAACAAGGTAACGATCGTGTTGCATTGAAAGGAAACAAGAATGCATATACTTAGAAACGATTCCAAGATATTATATATATAGTATTTATATATATATATTATTATAATAGTATTATAATTATTAATTATATTATTATAATTTAATTAATTATATTTAAATTATAATATATTAATATATTATATAAATTAATATATAATTATAAATATAAAATATAATATATTATTATATTAATTTAATATTAATTAATTTATTATAATAAATAATATAATTATGTAATATAATAGAATATATAATATATAATAATATATTTAATGTAATAAAATAATTTATTAATTTAATATTAATATATTAATATATAAATTAAAATAATATATAATATATTAATTTTAATATTATATTAAATTATATTAAATTAATATATAAAATATCGTTTAATATAATTAATTTAATTAATATAATTAACCAAATTAATATTTAACAATTCATTTTTTTTTAATACAATAATTATAACTATACTAAATATTTCAATCAAATATAAAAAATGATCTAAAACAATTAGCTAATTATTTTCTGAATCATTTTGAAAAATAATCATTGCATAACCATAAGAAAATAAAGATCGAATCAAATTGAGTTTAAATAAGGAAGAAAAGAAAAAAAAAGGGAAAGTAGAACACAACCAAGCGTACATACATACATATATATATATACATCGCATAATCTTCGAAAGTATAATGCGTAAATTTAGATTGACACCGTTTTTATATCCGAACGACCTTCGTATATTTTCTCCCCCTTATTTCCCTTTGAGTTACTTTTTTTTTTATTATTCATTCTCAAAACGTCAAATCAATTCTCATCTCAATTCTTCGATTTTTTATTTTATTTAAACAAAAAAAAATACACACACACACACATAAGTGTGATATTTCAAACTGGAATAATGCCAATGAATTTTCTCTAATTTTCTGTTTCTCATTTTATAAAATATACTTCACTATATATGTTAAAATTCACTTGAAAAAGATAGAAATGATTTAGGACACCCTATATGTAACACTTGTACAATATAATACTAATTCCATCTATAAGGAAAACCTAAGGTAGACTAGAAAGATACTAACACTAAATTCGAGTGATGAAAGAAAGCGGTGAAGTGAGATTGGTTGACAGGAGTTTAGAGGAAGAGGGAGGGGGACGTAAATAATAGTGGTGGGAGAAGAGTTACGATGAATCTCGTAGGAGACTTCTTCTTCAATGGCATGCATACACGCGTTTAGTCGACCGAGAACCGCGTCGCTGGGATGAACTCGCTTTTTTTAAGTTATTTTTATTTATAAAAACAGTGTGTTGTTTCTTCTTAGATTTTTTGTTTGTTTAATTTTTTACTCTTGTTTTTTTTATTTTATTTTGTTTTTATTCCGCTACATTTGAAAGTTTACTTCGATTACCATGAGAAAGTGATTCGTTATAGTAAGAAAGTAGAAATATTATAGTAAGAAATCATTTTCACTAGAGAATAGAAAAGAGTGGTGGTGGGGGAGAAACAAATTTACTAGATTCCACCGTAACGATCCGTAAACGCGAAAATCTAATAATACGCGTGCGTGTTACTCATATAGATTCCGTATTATTGACGTGTACGTAGTGTACATATTACATATAAATATATTACATATATGTATCTAGTATTTTAATTGTGTAAAGTTTGAACGAGTGGCAAATTTTGTTGCCAACAAGAGAAGCAGGTACGGAAATAAAAAAAATAAAAAACTACTTCTACTATTTGATGACTAATTTATCAATGTGTACAATGTTTATGCAATATTTTTCAATGTATTATGGGTGTGTAACGTATACTCGTGTATTATATATATATAGAAAGTATGTATTTCTCGTTTAAAGACCTTTCTATTGCTGACAACTGTTAGATGGTTTTTCAAAGTTCGTTGTACTCTGCATAGTATTTTTTCTTTGAAATAACTATAGTGCAGTTATTATGTGTGTTTTTAAGCGTATTATTATATCATAACGTGACCAAAATTTATTTTTGTTGTTTAGTATACTTAAAAAGATATATATATATATTAGGGTGAGTAAAAAAAATGACTCATAATGATTCATAAACAAAACTGAAATTTGTCTAAAAATCATCAAATTTAAATCTTCAATATCATTCAAATGGTGAGGTTTATGGAAAAAGTATAAGGTACCTTTTTTGTAGAGCATTAAATTTCCTACAAAATTCGTCTAGAACATTTTTCTGTACAATCAATAAATAATGAGGTATGAATTTTAATCTATTGGACTAAAAAAAAAAATAAAAAACTGCGATGCGGAGGATCTTCCTATTAAAATTAAGAGCTCATATTTGGTGAGAATTCTTTTAAGGTGTCTAGCAACCCATTTTTCTGTGGCATTTGTAAAAGAAAAAAAAAGTCATTTTCTTGACCCACCCTAATATATATATAAAATTTTAAGAAAGTTTTTTTTTAGAATTTGAAACAATTTATTTTATTTATTTTATGAAACTTCGTAGAAACGAGTTTCTATATTTCTTTTTTTTATTTTTTTTAAATTATATTATAATTATAAATTACATTACAATTATAAAAATTGTATAACTATTATGAATGATTTAGCATAAATCATGATATACTTAAATTTTAAACCCGTGAGATCTTTTTAACCAAAAAAAAAAAAAGATAAAAATGATTAGATAAAAAGTATAGTATGTAATTACTATTTTTACAAATTTGCTACTACATAGAGAACAATTTTGAATTCGTGAGGTTTTATTATTTTTATCTGATATTTTTACGGAAGAAAAAAAAATCTCGAACAAAGATAAATAATTTTACTTTACATTATTAGAGATATATAATTTATAAAAATTTATTATATTAAATTATTATAGAAATATATTTATAAATTTAATATAAATATAAAGAAATTTTTAAAAACATATATTGTAAAATTGCGATAACTAAAATTTGATATATCTTTGATAATTTTATATATTTTATATTTATATAATTTATAATTATAAATTAAATTTATATTATATTTTTATTATATTATAAATTATATTTTGCACAATTTATATATTGTAATTTATAGTTACAATATAATTTACGATACTAAAAATATAATTTATAATTATAATATAATTTATAAAAATTTATTATCTTATAATATAGAAATATATTTATAAATTTAATATAATTAAATATATAAATTCATTAAGTACACACATATCGTAAAATTGCAATAACATATATGCAATATTTGGATATATCTTTGATAATTTTATTACAGTTTTGCTGATAACAAAACGAATTGTTCTTTCTTTATTACAAATTACACGATGGAAAGATGATGATAATAACACAGTAAAAGAGAGAAACAATAGAAACATAGTAAAAAAAAATCTTTCTGCAAGATTTCACTATCATAAATCCGTGGATTTTCTTTCGATTGGCCTTGAATGGCTAACATGAGTTTCCTCTCGCTTGAGATTTCTCATACAACGGAGAGATTCTCTTTTATAACATGGTTAATACCAACTTACACACTTATATTATTATTATATAACGTGTTGTAAGAAAAATCAGGTTAATATAAAAAAAAAAAAAGAAAAACAATATTCGTAAGATTCTTATCACGTTGAAAGGATTATTCCCATTATATTAAAATTAATTATATTTTAGTATCACATATGATCTAATATTGTTATCTAATTATTATTATTATTATTATTATTCCTTTATCTATTGATCACTTTTTATAATACTTATCTCGATAGAATATCAATTAATAATAATAATTAGGAAAGTATTAAACTCACACATTGATGAGAGAAATAAAGTACACACATATATATATATTTCGTTTTAGTTTGTATAGTTTTTGAAAGAAAATCTAATTTAATTCTTTAAATCAATAGTAAAACTCTTTCTTTCTTTGTCTATCTCGAGATTAGATAAATTTTATTTGAAAGGTTTTATAAAATGTAGCAGTATAAAGTAGTAACACACATATTTTCTATATTCGAATTTACAACATGGTGTATGCAATTTTATTTATTATATATTATTTATTTTATATAATTTTATTTAATTATTATTATTATTATAATCGGTAATAAAAATTAATGAATATTTCTTTTTAACATATACTCGTGATCAAATTTAATTATTTTTGTTTCTAATAAATTTTATATAATATTATATATTATATTATATTTACAATTCATTGAAATATGTAATTTTAATAATAATAGTTATAATAATAATTATTAGTTAGCTTTACTTGTTCTCGGAATTTATTCAAACGTATTTAATACCTTTCCTTATATCCATCTCGTTATTTCTTATATTTTTTTTTCTTTTTTTTCTTTTTTTTTTTTAATTATCGATAAATCTGTGGTTTTGTTTCTATGTTATTCGATAAAGTTAAGTTTCTTTTTCGTAAGAAAAAAATTATTGTTAAGTAATCAGAATAGTAATAAGAAAAAGAAAAATATAAATTAATATCCTGTTCCCCTCCCTCCCCTTCCTCTACTTTCTCCTCCTCCTCCACCTCCAATTACAAATCTACATTTTTGGAAATTTACAAAATGATATTTATTTTATTAAAGATTAATAAAAATGCCCGATAAACCTTAATGGGTTTAAAATATCAACTATGATATTATTCTATAATTGATACTTGAATAATATAACTATTATGGTATAATATTTTTCATATTTGTGCCCATAATTATGAAAGTGGTCTAAGTCAAAATTAAAAAAAAAAGAGTTTATTAGTTATTACGCACTACATTATTATAAACTAAACAAATTCAATGTAATTTTCACGATATTATCAAAAATGAATCGTTAGATTAATGTTTGTTTTTTCAATATTATTAGGTTGAGTCATAAGCAACTTCCGATGCGGCTATGTACAATCTAATTTTTCGTATTTACCTACTATAAGTCACCGAAACAAACGGATTTTCGATATCACTATATAGATGAGGATTCAGTTAGTCTTCTGTCAAATTTTTTATGCAGTCAATGTTACATTTAACCGTTTTTCTTAACCACTGAAATGGATATTAAAAAATACATATTCGACATGTAATGCTTAAAGAATTGAAAAAAGGCAATAGCACTAAGGTAGCAACTGAAAAAATATACAGTGTATACGGTGCAGGACTGATAACTGATAGGACAATCAGAAATTGGTTTGAAAAATTCTGTTCTGGAGATACGAACTTAAAAGATGAACCGAGTGCTGGACGTATTTCCGACTTTGATGAACCTTTTAAAGGTAATATTGCAGCAAAATCCAATAGATACGTTCAATAATTGCAAAGAGTGCAAAAAAACTCCATGAAAGGTGTATTGTAGTTATCAGTCGCAAAAACACCATTCTTTGTCTCATAAAAAACGGAAGTTATTTATGACTCGACCTAATATATAGAATTCATATAGTGTTCAAATATAAATCTTTAAATATCTCGAAACAAGAGATATATTACTTAGACCATTTTCATAATTATGGGCACAATTATATATGCATACATTTTAATTATATTTAATTAAGAAATAAATTTTTGTATTTTGATTTTAGGTCAAATAGTGTAATCCGTGGTTTATCTTAAAGAAGATCAATTGAAGATTTTGAGAACGAAAGGACAACAAGGAAAGTTTTATTCTTCATTAAGTTTCCTGTTATTCATCACAACGTCGTCGTCGAATAAATGAACAAATAAACAAACAAACGAGCCACTGGTCGCGTGCATTTTGCAACTTACACATCTTCTCAACTTTTTATTCAAATTTTAAAAGAGAGATAGAAAATTCGCAAAAACGAAGAAACAAAACAAAACAAACAAAAATAAAAAATATCTCATAAAGAAAGAAGACTACTAATTTTTAAATAAAAAAGGGGAAGAAGAAGGAAGTGGTAATTAATAATCGTCTACGAGAAAATAATCATTTGAGAAAGAAAGAAAAAAAAAGTTCTTCGGCGCCTAGTCTAATCGCCTGGCACGATGGCTTGCGAATTTTCTAAGGTGAGTCGATCATTTTTCTATTATATAAACAGAATCTTATATATATATATATATATATGTATATGTATATCTATATATACATGATAAACACGTATTATCTAACAAACAACTCAATCAAACCATTTATCTCGTATTTTTATTATTTACTACTATTAAATTATTTATTTAATTATTTATTAAATCAATTACTATAAAGTTTTTAATTTATAATTATTAAAATATAAAATTAATTAAATTAAATTTATATTTTAAATAAAAATATAATTAAATATTATAAATTAATTTATAAATATAATTAATATTATATTTAATATTAATATTACTAATTTTATTAATTATTAATTATTAAAATTAATAATATTATAAATTAATTATTTATATTATTTATTTTTAAAATTATATTAATTTTATTTATAAATTTATTAAATCAATTATTATTATTCAAAAAGATATAAACATTTTTTTAAATTTTTTCATATTTATATAGAAATATAATTTTTATATTAATACATATAAATACATAATGCGGTTCTTTATTTGTTTATAAATACTATAAATATTAACAAATTATTATTATTATTATTATTATTATTATATATATATATATATGAAAGGGATTTATAACCTTAAAATTTTAGAATAGAATTTTTAAATTTTTATTTAGCACACGTGATATATTATTATTAAATCTGAACGATCATTTTTTAAACTATTTTTGTTTTGTTATTATCCTCGATGAAATAATTATTGCATACAAAATATTATAATGAAAAAACGATTGGTCTTTTTCGAAAAGATCAAATGGAAAAAACGACGATGTTTTTTCTCCATATTTAAACCGATGAAAAATATTTTAAGGTTAGGTGTCACACATGCACTACACAACACACAATTTTTGAGAAACGGATAACAGAATCTATATTATTTTTATCCTATGACATGTTCATAGATAAAATTAAATATTTTTTCAAGATAAAAATGTTTAACATAGATAAATATATTTTTAAAAAATTTTAAAATAACCCCAATAAGGTTTCCCGATTTTTAAATGTATTTATATTTTTAAATGTATGATATATTATAAAAAAAAATTTATTTTATAAAATACTTACTACAAATATTAATAAAATATAAATAGAAGTATTATTAACCAGTAAAGTGTGGCGATCTGTGCGCAGAGTGCGCTCTGGTGTATGTCGCGATAATCAAGCGATGACGGACATAGTCGTCAAACACAGAATAAGTAGCGCTGTTAAAATATTGGATAGTCAAAAAGACGACTTTATTTTAGAAAATGAACAATTTTCTTAGTAATGTATACACAGTTTCTTAATATGCATATATATTTATACATAATAAACGGAAAAATTAGAGAAAAATTGAATATTTATAGAAGTTAAAAATTTATTCTTGACTTTTTTTTCATCTCTAAACATTTTAAACATATTAAAATTTACGAATATAATTTAATTTTACGCCAAAATTACAATTTAAACATCAAATTGTAAAAACTTTTACGCATGACGAATATAGTCATCAAACACACTTAACTGGTTAAAAAATAATTTTCCAATAAATATATATATATGTAGATAATTGCATCATAATGCATAATCTTTAGAATTATGAGGAAGTTAGGAATTTTTCGTTCGATATAATCAATAAATTATTACGATATGATATCTTGATAATGATTTTGTTGATTAACTTCTTTATTTTAAACTCCGATATTACCATTGCTATTTTTTCAATATTTTTTTTCCATGATTTTGATATATTCTATTGTTTTTTTCCAGTATTTAAACCACGTGAACATTACATACCATTAAATTCGATTGAACTTTATAAAACGAGTTGATTACATATACAACACATAATAACACTAACACAAACACAACTATTAAAACGTATCGAGAAATGATAATTACCGTCTGAGAATAATAGATGGTTTAATTATTTATTTATTTATTTATTTATTTATTCAGTTTATTATCATCAATCCCCACATTTTTCATTTTATTCCAATTACTATTTTTTATTATGTTTGTCCTATTAAAACATTTAACCTATATGTAAATATGATTTAATTGTAAATCTTTTTTTTGTTTATTTAATTAAATTATTAATTTTACTATCGTTAGATATTTAAAGTTAAAAAATATCGGGTTAACTAAAAAAAAATGATGGAAGTGTGACCGTTAGATTGTCATAAATAAAACTGCATTTAAATGCACCGTTGTTGCATTATTATAATTACTGCGGTAAGATTTTGCAGTTAAAAACTGTGCTTGTTATCAGTTATTTTCTTATCCGCGAATAGTACTATTAAATATAAACACGTGACATAAGTTGTCACTTATTTTTTCGAGCATATCAATTTGTTGCTCGTCTAGTTAACAATAAGAGAGTTGGGAAACTCTTACCTTGAATATAATATTTAAAATGATTCAAACGCGCTATCAACAGATAGAAGAGAAATAATGTTGCACGCAATACTTCTCGTTTATTACTTGACAAGTTTTATCAACAATTATTACGAAATTATATACATACATTGGGATCTCTGGCAGGAGTGTGGCTTACCCTAGCGGCAAAAATATGAACTAGAGACTGGAGGTTGCTGTGCAATACTTATATAACCAAAATAGAGAACAACGTTTATAACATTATCATTTTTTTGTAATTAAATGAAATAAAATGAAACTTACATTGCTAGAAATTTGTAAGTTTGTTTGTACAAAACCAAGCAATAAAAATTTTGTTGGTGGTGAAAGTGTATTAAATGCTGGACATGTGATTAAGTGTGGACAAGTACCAAGTCGTGATTGTAATATTATAAGTATTTTTTTTTTTTATGTAATTTAAATCAGCTGTCAACAATTCGTCCTAACTGCTCTAGTTTTGAATTTAGCCACCAGATAGCGTATTCTAGTGCTAAAGATCCCAATATATTTTTTTTATATATTTTTATTATATAATAGGTGTACAACTTTGTTTCCGCTAGTTTACTATACAGATGGCTTATAGAAAAAAGTCCGTCATTTTTTTTGCCGGAACATTGGAAAAAATGGCGGACTTTTTTCTATAAGCCATCTGTAGGAAAATAGTGAAATCAAAGCTGTACACTTTATTATATTATGATATATGTATACTTCGTGTTACACGAGTTTTCGCGAATTGTTAAACAATTCTTTTTGTTTATTATATAAATATATCATTTTTCTTCTTCTTATTCTTTTTTTCTTTGTTTCATTTTCAAATTACTTTCCTCCTTCTTCCCCTTCTTCTTTCCTCCCATCTTACGTCTGTCTTATTTTTTATTCTAACAAATTATTCTCACGAATTAATTACACAATCGTTGTTATACCATTTAATCGCGTATAGAAAAAAGAAAAAAATGCATCTACCGATAGCGAGAAAAAAATAAAAACAAGAGTTTGTTAAAAGATAGTAAGGTAATTACTTTAAACGACGATACGTGGAAGTACAAAGAAAATAAATTATATACGAAGTTAAACGTATTTTAACACGATACGATAAATAGATTTTTAAACACGTAATTTATTATTATTATTTGAGAAAAAAAATGTGTTGTTCGTAAGTTTTACTCAACATGTGTGTTTTATGCTCGATAAATGATAAAAAATAACCGCGATGGTCCTTAAGAAAGTTCCATTGTGGAAACCAAAATAAAAAACAAAATTTCTTATTAAAAATCTTATTTATGGACGAGAGTACAGTCTGACCTAAAAATAAAGAAAAAAAGTACCATCGCGGAAAAACCAAAATAAAAAAAAACATAATAAAGCAACCAGTGGATCTATGTGTGTGTTTCTCTCTCTCTCTCTCTCTTTCTCTCTCTCTCTCTGTCCTGGCCCCCCATGCAATCTGAAGCAGCCCAAACGATGGCCGATCCACGCGGCTTCAAGCCAATAAATCAGTTGTGGCAGAGCGTGGCAGTACCAACGGATCCGGATTCGGAATACTTATACGAGGAGATTTCGGGCCTTTCGGGGTCCCAGGATAACGAGACAGGGCCGGTGGGGGCCGCTGTCGTTGGGGAGGAGGAAGAGGAGGAAGAGGAAGAAGAGGAGGAGGAAGAAGAGGAAGAAGAAGAGGAAAAAGAAGAGGACGAGGAGGAGGACGAGGAGGAGGAGGACGAGGAACAAGAAGAAGAGGAAGAAGAAAGTAGAAGAAGACAAGAAGAATTAATAAATATCAGTAGAATAAACAGAGGTTGGTGGAGATATCACGATACAAAAGAGAGTATTTGTACAAGCAATCCAACAACAACAACCACCACCATAACAACAAGCACCACCATAGGCGACCATTTGAAGTCGCGTAGCAGCAGTAGCAGCAGCAAATCGGCCGACAATCGGCGGCCATCTTCAATTATTTCAAACGAAAGGAAAAATATCAATAGCAGGGTGGAGGAGGTGCAGCATGCCGCGCGCAGGAGTTACGTGGAGTCCGGTACAGGAGGATCGGTACCGCCACCACCTCCTGTTGCAACCGGTCTCAAGCTGACCTCGAGGGGACGCACTAACAGCAACACAGTTGCTCATTACATTAGATCGGCCAGTACCAATACCGGTCAACATTATCACCACCATCATCACGGCTTGCACAGCCAATATCCGGCCGGAAGTGGTGGGACCACTATCAGGCCGAACGTCAGGCATCATCATCAGCATAGAAGATTTGTCAGTAATGAGACGCAGGAAGAGATACAGGAGGACGATGAAGCTACTCTACGGGAGTTGCTTGTAAGGTACGTTTTATCAACTATCCCTTTATCAACATTCTTCCCCTAACTAATTCTTTGCTTTTTTTTTACCCCCAACTCTTTTCTAATATACTAATATATATATCTTTCTATATCTATCTGTCTATCTAATCTATCTATCTGTCTATATCTATTATCTATATCTATCTACTCTACCCCTTTTTTTCCCTTTCCAAACTAACCTATCTACCTAACCCCTGACTTAACCTCTCTTTCTTTTTTCGTTTCTTCTTTACTTACTCTTTTTCTTTTACTTCACAGTTGATGATCCCAACTATACGATGTGTATTGATTATATTAATGACACTTTTTGTAATGTTTAAAAATTACTTTAAGGTTAGGTTATTTTTTTTGTTTTGTCCTAAACCGGTCCGATTGATTATTTTTTTTTTTATGACCTAGACTTATGTTTCTTTTTTTCTTCTTTTCTTTATCAAACTATATTACATTACTCCGGAGAATATGGTATATATATTTCCGATCAAAAAGGTTAGGTTTCTTTTTCTTTTTTTTTTGTTACTTGGTGTCGCCACCAATGTTCTTGAGAATTATCTGGATTCTTATTCCTTAGGTGATGATATGACACACGTCAAGGGAAAACAATTTCTCTTAGGAGATAAAAAAGGATAAAGAAAAAAAAAGGAAAAGATCAAACAACGGGATTTGTTTTTTTTTCGTTTGAATAATTGAACTTTGAAAGTTCGTTGCAAAATTCTCCATTTTCTTTGTTTTTTCTTTTATTTATTTTATCATTCCTTTTCCTCATTCTTTTCTGATTACTCAAGATTTTATTCCTTTTCTTATTTTTTTTGTTCTAACGCGTTGACTTTATTTAATCGAAAGAATTCACCAAACGGGTATTAAATCAAACTCCGACATTTTAAAATGGCGATAATTCGTATAAATATTTTATATGGTACAAAGAAAAAAAAGAATGCATCCGTAAAACAACAACGACGACGATAATAATAATAATAATAATTATTATTATTATTTCCTATCAAAAGTGATTATAATTATCGCATTATAACCTCACTTTTTGAAACGATTATACCTTCCTTCTTTTTTTTTTGTTTTCGTATATCGCATATCGTAAAATATTTTTATTCGTATATAAATAATTGTATTAATTAGACATTATTTTTTTTTTTAAATTAATTAAATGTTATTTTAAAAAAGAAAGATATAAATTTATTTAAAAAAAAATATTATTATCAACGATAATTCGAATTAAAATATATATATACAACATATACATATAGAAATATACAATTTTAACTTTAATTAATTTGCTCATTGCATTTTAGCGCTTTTGCTTTAAAAATAAAAAGAATAGAAACCAAAAAAAATGATTTGTTTAAAAAAAAACGTAGTTTTTAGTAGACCACCATCAAACAAAAATTATTTAATAAATTATAATTTATGATCTATTATTTTTTAGTTATTTTTTTCTTTATTATATGAATGACAAAGAAATGTAGAAACAAAAAACAAATAATTTATAATATATTATTGTTAGTTAATCGTGGAAATGTATTATCAAATGTATTTATCTTTTATAGTAGATATATATATTAATATTTTTTGATACAAGCATCCTTGAATCTTCGAAAGTAATTTAGTTTAGCACCGCGATAGCTCATCGGTAGAGCTCTTCAAGCTTGCATATCAATTAAGAGGATATTTTATGCTCTCTCTTTCTCTCTCTTTCTCTCTTTCTATCTCTACTTCTATCTCTCTTTCTTCCTTTTTCTCTTGTTCTCTTTTTTAGATCGTTCTAAAGTGCTCGATAAACCCCAGATATAGTTTTGAACTAATCGTAAATATTTGAAACCTTTTTTCAAATATTTCCATAGACACCACATGTGTGTCATCTTTTCTATTTTTTTTAAATTTAATTAATTTCCAATGGGATGATATTCCAAAAAAAAATAAAAAATAAAAAAGAAACAACAACAACAACAACAAAAATAAAATAAAATAAAATAAAAAAAATACAAAAGGAAAAGGAAACGAAAAATGCATCCAGGTAATTCTGTCTTCAGTGGCGGTACCTTTGATTGCTTTCATCTTCAACAAAAATATAAAAAAAAGAAGAATTTACAAAAAAAAAAAAAAATAAATAAAAAAAAGGAATCAAGAAGAAGAAAAACGAAATAAAATCAAGTCAAATCAATTAAATCAATCAAATCAATCAAATCAAAAAGTAAAAAATGCAAATAAATAATAAATAATATCTTCTAATATTATTATCATTTTCTAATCCACATATATATTTCTATACCTATATATATATTTTTTTTTCATTTGTTTTTAAATGAAATACTTTTTGGAGAATGCGAGGCTTTTTGCCATACCATTCAATATTCATTTATACATGATTCACAATCGCTCTCTAACTTAGACGACCACCTCCTATATCCTTCCCCTACACGTCCTTTTTAGTTGATAAAAAAAAAAGGAAAAAAAAATACATGAAAAAAATATTTCTAACACTGGCAATACGTTTTGTGTTATGGTTATTTGAATTCTTTGGCTGCGGCGCTCGCAGGCTTACCACTGATCGCTCCATTCCATTTCGAATCATATTAAAAACTCCATGTTTAAAGTCGAGTAAAAGAACAGGTATATATATAGTATGAATGAAGTATACCTAACAAATATAATCAATAATAATAATGAATTAAAATTAACATAAAAATTTGGGAACATTTGTTCTTGTACTCGACTATCTCTCTCTCTCTCTCTCTCTCTCTCTCTCTCTTTCTGTCTCTCTTCCTTCCTTTCAATCTTTATTTTTTACTTTCTCGTCGCTCATCGACATCATGCTGAATTTTTGTAAAATTATTTTGCCGATTGTTCGTTTCGCATAAAAAAGTGATGGTCCATTCAAATTGCAAGCTCGCTTGTGGACGCGGGCGGCAGGGGTGAGTAAGCTGGCGTTGCGTCGCATGGCGATGAACAATACAAATAATAATAATAATTAATAATAATTATTAATAATAATAATATATTTATTTAAAAAAATTATAATTATAATAATAATAATATATACATATATATTAATATATATTATATTATTATAAATTAAAATAAATATATTACTCTATTATATTATTATTATTAATTATATATAATTATATATTTATAATTATATTATAATTATTATATAAATTATAAAATAATAAATATATATAAATAATAAAAAAAATTATATTATAAATTACATTATAAATTATATAATTTTATTCATAATATTATTATCAATAAATTATATAAATTATAATTATTATATAAATTATAAAATAATAAAAATATAAATAATACAAAAAAAATTATATTATAAATTATATTTATAATATAATTTAATTTTAATTAATAATTTATAATAGAATTATAAATTAATAATAATAATAAATAATATTAAAATACGACGGCTTTCCTTTTTCACTAAAAAAAAATTAAAACGAAGGTCGTCGAACAAATCTATCTCTATCTCTTCCATTCTCTATCTCTTCCATTCTCTCTCTCTCTATCTATCTATCTATCATTTATCTATCTATCTATCTTTTTCTATCTTATCATCTATCTATCCCTTTATATTAATTAGAGGAAAATTGAACGTCACGTTACTAAAAAATGCGAGCGAATAAAAATATCATTATTGACATTATTATTGACTGAACCAAGACTGTGTTTCCAAACTAGGTAAAGATTTACAGAGTGAGTGATAAGAGAGAAGGCAAAAGGGGCCAAAAGGCAGGCGGTGGTCAATCAGTCAGGTCAGGCATCGTCGGCCTTTATATAGCGCCGCCCTTCCCCCCTCTCCGCCACACGTAACCCCCACCAATTTGGTTGTGGACCTACTTGAACACCACCAACCAACACACCACAAGCGGGTGCAATCGTACTCTCTTCTTCTTCTCTTCTAACAGAGAGTCAATTCGCATTGGATTTTGATGGGATAATCCAACGTACGTACAATAACAGTCGTGTGTTGTGAGAAAACAATAATAAAACAAAAAAAATAAAAAAAAAGTAAATAAAAACAGAACAGAACAGAACAAAAAAAACTCTAGATAGATAGAAAGAACTCAGAACAGAACAAAAAGGACACTAAGAACTCAATATTTATATATATATATTATATATATATAAATCTGTCTGTCTCTCTCTCAATTATGTGAGAGAATAAGACGAAAGAAAACTGAATCAAGAGGAATTTTATAGTGGGGAGGCATAGAGGCTACTGTAGTTTCGGAACACAGCCATGGTCTCCCTACCTCCCAGGTACATGGCAACATCATCTTCGCTGCTCTATCTATCTCTATCTCTATCTATCTGTATCTTTCTCTATCTCTCTTTCTCTCTTTCTCTCTCTCTTTCATCTTACACCATTCACCCTATCTCTTTCTATTTCTATTTCTTATCATTAACCTTCTCACCACTCACCAAACCCCTCTCTCTCTCTCTCTCTCTCTCATATTTCTATCGTTACATTTTTCTTCATATTTTGTACTGTTATATCTTTGTTAACCCTTTGGGTACACATTTATATTATTTATATAATTATATAAATATTTTTTAAGTTATATAATAAATTATTATAATATTGTAATATTTATATGATAGTAAATTTAAATTAATATTGATATATTTTATATTTAATTATATTATAAATTTATGTGATGGTTTTAGCGTAGCGACAACAGTTCGGCGTTCCGTGCCTTTTAGAATCCGAGTCGTTTTAGGGTTTCGAATCCGGATAGGGGTAAATTTGTTTTATTGTCTATTTTTATATTATCTTTTATATAATAAATTTAAATTTCTATTATAATATTAAAATAATATTAATATTATAATATTATCAAAATAATTTGATATATTATAATACATTTAAATTTCTATTATAATATTAAAATAATATTAATATTATAATATATTTTAAAATAATTTGATATATTCCTACACATATTGTAATAAATTTAAATTAATATTAAATATTATAATAATATAAATATTACTTATTACTTTGAAATAATTCTTTAATTTGTACCCAAAGGGTTAAGATAATTTTGCATTTTATAAGATAAATCATTAATTTCACGTCACATTTCATTCCTACTGTACGTAACATACGTTGTTCATTTTTGTTCATTTTGATTATTTTGATTATTTGCTTCTTCCTTCTTTCCCTCCTCCCTCCCCCTTTATCCTTTTATATTATACTATTGACTATATGCACACACATGCACTAGCTCTCATTCGCTATCAATCTCACTCATTGTCAGTCACATACACACTTACACGCACGCACACACACGCCTTGCAGCAAATCTTCCTTTTTATTTTTCTCTCTCTCTCTCTCTCCTCCTATTTTTTGTTCTACTCTCTCTCTCTCTCTCTCTCTCTCTCTGTCTCTCTCTCTTCTTTCTCTTTCTTCTAAATCTTCTATCTTTAAAACATAAATATCATTATCCTATCTGCTTGGCTGTGCACATCGATTGATTAATTTACTGAACACTTTTTTGATCAATTAAATTCATCAAATGCCTATTATCGAAATGAAATTAGAAATGTTGTTTTTTAATTATCGCCATGTGACCCGTCGTACAAAATTGTTTTCTCTTTCCTTTTCATAATATCGCACATTTTCCTGCATCGTGTTCAGTAGATCTCATGCGTATTGCCACTTTGCGTAACATAATTTACATATGGGTGTATTATTTGTGTTAAAATAAACAAAATTGTTTTTTCTTTTATTTTTTTTTTAATTTTGTTTTTATGGTTTTCAATTCGAATTGAATAATAGAAAATAATACGAAGAAACGGTTTAAACGGATTGACCACCCCCAACCCTCTAACCCCCCATATAAGTGCATCAAAATTGCACCAATGTTACACAGTTTTTTTTTTATTTATTTTTTTTTATTTAATTTTATCTTTCCTCTCTTTTTGTTAATCATTGTTTTTAACAAAAAGAAAACAATAAATAAAAATAAAATTAATAAATTCATTTCAGATGAGACACACAACATGTACATTCACGTACACATACATTTATACATTCATACATTCAGATACACACACATAAATAATTAATAAATAAACTAATATGATGAGATTCAATTATATTTTTATTTCGTCTTTCTTCTTTCTCTATTTTTTTTATAATTATTAATTATATTTATTTTATTATAATATCTTTCTATTTGATCCCCTTAAGAA
This sequence comes from Polistes dominula, assembly GCF_049000335.1. Classification (NCBI taxonomy): domain Eukaryota; kingdom Metazoa; phylum Arthropoda; class Insecta; order Hymenoptera; family Vespidae; genus Polistes; species Polistes dominula. Next base: position 6,358,164 of record NW_028300899.1, read on the forward strand.
ACTATTACTACCCCTATCTAATGTGCACAGCTGCGAAAATATTATAACCAATGAACGTAATATAAATAAATCCTAGTATTCCCCTCTTGTTTACTTACACACCTAAAAATACCCATACACATCTATTAGATATGCTTTTAGTGGCGTTTGTAAAATTTTTGTCTATTGTAATCCGTGTCTCTCTCTATCTATCTCTCTCTTTCTCTTTCTCTCCTTTTCACACAAATCGTTATATATATATTTTATAAATAAATAAATAATATAACGATCCAATGTTAGAAAAATTAAATTACCTATCAATTTTAAATATACTTGCATATATATATATATATATATATGTTACCCTATATTGAGATCTCTGGCAGGGGCGTGGCGTAGCATTTTGACCTATCTACTCTAATTTTGAATTTAGCCACCAGATAGCGTATTCAAGTGCTAGAGATCTCAATACCATTAAAACATGTGATTCAATTATTTCATAAAAATATTAGAACAATTTAAGGAAAGTATATAATAAGTTATTTTATTATATACTTTACTTATATAATTCTTTATTATTCTATTGTGAAATAAAGAATTTTCACACTTTAAAGGTAACATATATAATATACATATGTATATATAAATCGCGGTACCGTTGTTTATAAAATAAATAAAAATATATAAATAAATTTTTCCGATTATTTTCTTTGACTGTCGAGCAAAAACTTGTCGGTTTATTCGCGGTTTAGTCTTTTCAAAGTTTTCTAAGAAACAAGTGTCTACCTGTTGATATGTATTGTTATATATATATTTCTTTCCTACTTGTGGGACGTCGCGAAACCTTTAACATATATACCGGGTGTTAATTTATAAAAGTGAAATATAAATACAAATAAACTATTTTCTTATCACATAAAATAATTCTCCATATAGGAGAAAAAAAGAGCTCGGCAGTTATCGCGACCTTGAAGAGTTAGTCTTTTTTATTTATTTTATACGGGCGAGAATATTTAACAAAAAATTATGAACAATTTTGTTATATAACTTAGCTGGTCTTGATTCCCCTAATTTCCCCTAAATTCCTCCTTTTTCCTCCTTAGCGTGTCAATGTGTTACTTCGACAGAACAATGTCGATTATGTCTGTTTGTTTGTTTTTTTTTTTTTTTGTAATTTTTTTTGTTGTCTATTCTTCTTCTTCTTTCCCTTCGGCCGAGTTAGGGAAATTTACGTGTGGCTATGTGTGTGTGTCTGTGGACAGTCTGCAGAAACAGGTCAGCGTTATGAGTATGAACCTGAGTGCCAAGTTGGACGAGCTGCAGCGGGGTGACCGCCAGCTGGAGACTACTGTCGCCCTATGTGAGATTCGTACACAACTTCAGGAACTAACCAAAAGTGTTGAGTCTTGTCAGAGCGAGGTCAGCGAGGTTAAAAGGGATATGGTCGCGATTAAGGTACTTCTTCCCCATCCCCAACCCTTTTCACTTTAATATATCGTTGGTTCTTGTTGTCCCATTAAAAACAAAAAGAAAAAAAAACCACCCGCAATTTATTAACACCTCCTATAATTATAATTAAATATTAGTTGTTGTCCCTTTAAAAACAAAACAAACAAAAAAAACACCCTAATTTATTATTTCCTTCTACAATTATTATTATTAAATGAGTATAGAAATTTTTTAATTTTAATTTAATATAAAATTTAATATCAATATATTAATATATTTATTGTATTATATTATATTATATTATAATATAATATAATATAAATATATTTTTTAATATATATTATAATTATACCTTCTCCATAATTATAATTATTAACTTCATATATTACAATTATTAAAAAAAAGAAATTTTTTAATTTTAATTTAATAAAAAATTAAATATTGGGATCTCTAGCAGGGGTGTGGCATAGCAAAAAATACGACCTTTCTACCCTAATTTTGAATTTAGCCACCAGATAGCGTATTCAAGTGCTAGAGATCCCAATATATTTTTTTTTATATTCCCAACTACTCTGTGATATCAATAATTTTATTACATAATCTAGAAAAATTGTAATAAAATATAATAATTGTATTACATATTATATATACATATATTATGTATTCTACCTGTCTACCCACCTGTCGTGTATTTTATTTAACTTAGCACGAGCTAGACACCGTGCAGCAAGTAAAGGAGGAGATTGAGGAATTACGAGAATATGTAGATCGCCTGGAAGAACATTCACATCGACGAAAACTCAGACTGTTGGAACAGGTGACCCTTCATATCGAATAACAAAATAAAAAAAAAACAAAAAAAACATATGGTTTTTCTGTTCTTTGTTTTAGTTGTAATCTGTGATACGATATGGATACGATACCTGAATTTTGCTTTTTTTTTTAATTAATTAACATTACTCTCTCTTATTCTACTTTATTTTTATTTTATATTTTAATATACGACATAACCTATTTTATATATATATATATATATATATATATATATATATATATATATATTTATTTATTTATTTATTTATTTTATATTATATATATATATATTACTTTGTAACTGTATAAACTTGATTATTCGATGTTATAATCAACAATAGTATATTAAATAAAGCTATTTTTTGAATTATTTTATTTTGTCCTTATTTATTATTACTTTAAGATATTTTAATTAATGTCTCTTTGTGATAATTAACCTTTTCAAATATATTATAAGAAAACAATAATGATGCACGTAGTGAATGATTCGTTTTTAATTATTGTTAATATTTTCTTTTCTACAATTTGTGTTTGCAAATTTTTTTTTTTAACTCACATGATGCATTTTAACCATTATTTAAATTAATGTTAATAATAATTTACAGGGATTAACATTTTTCTTATCGTATGCAATATTGGCGGCTGTTTTGGGCATGTTGCAATTTGGATATAATACTGGAGTCATTAACGCACCCGAAGTGGTATGTTTAATTAACCTATAAAAACAATAAAAAAAAATAATTTTAAATTATTACATTAATATATAAAATCTTTAATATGATTTTTTCCCTTAGAATATAGAAAATTTTATGAAAGATGTATACAAAAATAGATACGGAGAGGATATTTCCGATGACTCTGTAAAAAAATTATATTCCGTAGCTGTGAGCATATTTGCTATTGGAGGTATGCTAGGTGGTTTTAGTGGAGGAATCATTGCCAACAGATTTGGCAGGTAAGTGCCAACCATGAGAATAAAATATACTTAATAATCAATTACTTATAAAACTAATCAAAATCATTGAGGAAACATTTAATATGAAACAAATATTTCTTTCCCTTTTTTTTGTCATTCCTGATCCTATTTTATTTTATTTTTTTTTTTTTTTTATCATCATCATCATTTTCTTCTTCTTCCTTTTTTTTTAAATCCTATGACCACAGAAAGGGGGGCTTACTGCTAAATAACGTGCTGGGCATCGTGGGGGCATGCCTGATGGGTTGTACAAAGATTGCTCACTCATACGAAATATTGTTCTTTGGACGGTTCATCATCGGTGTCAATTGTGGCTTAAATACCTCATTGGTTCCCATGTACATATCGGAGATAGCACCACTGAACCTAAGAGGTGGCCTAGGCACGGTGAACCAGCTCGCTGTTACGGTGGGCCTCCTGGTCTCCCAGGTGTTGGGCATCGAGCAAATCCTTGGGACGAATGAGGGTTGGCCTGTTCTCTTAGGATTAGCTATCTGTCCTGCCATATTACAACTATTATTGCTTCCAATATGTCCTGAATCACCAAGGTAAGAATATTATTTTATATTTAATTACATTTCAAAAAAATATTTACTCGTTAGTGTAATATCTTTTATGTTTAATTATTATTAGGGTTGAATACAAAAGTTCGTGTCATTTTATGTGTGTTACAAATTGTATTATGAATTTTATTATTTTAAAGTTTACTTTGGAAATATTGAAAGATAACGTTCAGGGTCATTTGGTTCATCCTAATATAACAAATAATAATATTAATTAATTTGAAGATATTTACTCATAACTAAACAATGGGAAGAAGAAGCCAGAAAAGCATTGAGAAGATTAAGAGCTAGCAATCAAGTAGAGGAAGATATTGAAGAGATGAGAGCAGAGGAAAGAGCTCAACAAGCAGAATCTACGATATCTATGACAGAACTTATATGTAGTCCAACATTACGAGCACCTCTTGTAATTGGTGTTGTTATGCAACTTTCACAACAATTGTCCGGTATTAATGCCGTAAGTCTATTATTAAATAACACCCTAATTCACAACATACTTGTCTCAATCACAATACATAATTAAATAATATTTACAGGTGTTTTATTATTCTACAAGTTTGTTCACCAGTTCAGGTTTGACAGAGGAAAGTGCTAAATTTGCAACCATAGGCATAGGAGCCATTATGGTTGGTATGACGTTAGTCTCAATTCCACTCATGGATAGGACAGGAAGACGTACTTTACATTTGTACGGTCTTGGTGGCATGTTTATCTTTTCAATATTCATCACAATTTCGTTTTTAATAAAGGTGAGCAGCTATTTTTATTTCCTTTTTATCTTCCAAGCTATTAAATTTACATATACGTATATATATATATATATATATATATTATATATTATATATATAATATATATTATATATACATGTTATATGTAATATAAATGTATAATTTTTATTTTAACTATACTATACTATACTAAAATATATAGTTAAAACAAAATTATATAATATTAACAAAGGTAGAACTAATTCTAATTTTTTTTTACCTGAAAATAATATAAAAACAATTAATTGAAATTCTTTTTAAAAAAAATCATTTGAATAGTGAAATAAAAATAATTACCCAATATCACTTATAAAAAAAAAACAAAAAAAAACTGTCAATTTTTTGTGTACATAGCTAACCTTTTTTTTGTGTGCTTTCTCTCACTTCTTTGTATACCTTTGAAAAAAACAAAAAACAAAAAAAAAAGTAAAATAGAAAAAGGTGTACTTAAACACTTTGTTCACAGCTGGAGTGCAGCACTGCACCAACAGTGAGAACTATCGCTAATATATATATATATATATATATATATATATATATATATATATATATATATTAATATGAATCTGTATCATTTAAAAGATTCATTTTAATTTCTTCCCAAGCCATTCATATAATTAATAAGATCCACACCATACCTGCATGTTTATTTATCATTTGCGCTTATATTAATAATAATAATTGTTTTTTTTTTATTATTTAATTAAACAAACATCACTCCTCTTTCATACTTTTGAGTAATATTGGGTTGACAACTAAATTCATTGCTGATTTTGAAAGGCCACCTATCGGCAAAATCCGCCATCATTTACTTACCAACTCAATACAACAATTGCAATATTAATAATTGTTAATAATAACTTTCTATCCAATCAAATTTGTAAATGATAATTTAAATAATGAGCCTTTTTCCTGGGAAGATTAAAAAAAGATCCGCTAGGAGGGGCAGCACAGTGGGGGGGTACATATGTGAATTTTACACCATCCTGCTTGTACCGACTATCAGACGTACAATTAGCGTATGTACAATGTTTTGTAGGCATGATTTTTTTAATAATTTTTTTGATCACAATATTTATTTATTCTAATAGTAATAAGACGTATGTTTAACGTTGTTGTCAATAGAGAATTCAAAACATATGTACCCCCCACTGATGCTACCCCTCTTAGCGGATCTTTTTTTAATCTTCCCAGGAAAAAAGCTCATTTATTTTTTACATTTACTTTTTTCTTTAATAAACAATTGAATAAATATTTCTTGATAAATGTATATAAGAGGAGTTTCTTAAATGTATTTATAGTGTAGCGCACGTGTTACTTTGTTTTATTAGATTTATTTGAATTATTATTAAACAAAGCTTTTTTATAATCCAAATTCCCTTTCCCTTTCATCCACTAATGACCTCTTTCGTGACAGTCTGGAGGAGAATTTTCTTCACTTTCTATTATAATTAGCCTACTTTGTTATTGGCTCAACCCTGTTGTTCATGATTGTTTTTTTTTATATATTCATATCTTGAAAATATTATGCATAAATTCGCAAATTTTTCTATCTATACTATCATTCTTCTTATTTATTTATAAATAAACGACCAGGATTTAAATATTATATTTAATAAGCACATTTTAAAATACAGGGCACCAACATTTTGCAAGGTCAAATTATTTACTCATTGTCTCAGTATACTTTAATCAATTTTTCTTTAATACAATATAATAAATTGTCTATGAAATAAATTCATTCATATTTTATCTAACATTTGACATTAAACAACAAAAAAGTCGAGGTCTTTTATCTCATCCTGGCACTCCTTCTTTTATCTCTCAATATAGCAAATTATGCTTTGCTGCTTATAACTAAAAAGAAAAAAAAATCCAAACATAAAAAATAATAATGTATTGTAAAATAAACGAAAGCACATTTCACTATTTCAACAACAACAACAACAATAACAACAAATTATATTTCATAATAATCACGACGACACGTGTTTACACAGGATTGGGCTGCGCACTGCATGACAAAACTAATTGGTTTGTTTTGTTTTCAATCTTTTTCTTTAAAAGTTTTTCATAAAATTTGTTATCTGTAATTTTGGTTATAATCCTGAGGCTCCTCCGGCTGCTCAGGAAAGAAGAACTTGATTCTACTGCCTGATAGGAGTTTTTTGGTTACGTACAGGAAATGATCGACTGGATGTCCTATCTGTCAGTTGTGTCTACGCTTAGCTTCGTGGTATTCTTTGCTGTTGGACCTGGATCCATTCCTTGGATGATTACAGCAGAGTTGTTTTCGCAAGGCCCTAGACCTGCCGCTATGTCCATTGCAGTTCTTGTCAATTGGATGGCTAATTTTTTGGTTGGCATTGGTTTTCCAAGCATGAAGGTAATAACCAACATTCAATATTATATTATTAACCTATATTATAACATTTTTTTATATATTAAATATTATTTTATACTATACCAATATTATAACCACATTTTATATATTAAATTTTATTAGTTTTCCAAGCATGAAGGTTAATACCAATATCCAATATTATTTAATACCACATCCTACATTTTATATATTAAACATTATCTTATACTATACCAATTATTATACACAAATGTTCCTACATTTTCTATATTGAAATATGTTATTTAATATTGTACTAATATTGTAATATACATAGATATATTTGATTTGAATTTATGTTACAGTCTAGCCTTGAAAACTACACGTTCCTACCGTTCAGTGCATTCCTAGCCATCTTCTGGATCTTCACTTACAAGAAGGTTCCCGAGACCAAAAATAAAACCTTTGAAGAAATTCTAGCATTATTCAGACATGGTAATGACAGGTACGCTCAACGGCAAGTTCATGAATTTTTCAGTAGTAAATCATTAGATAAATAATGTGTTTTCTCCTTATTTTCTATTTTTGTTGTTGTTGATATTTCGTAAATTAGGATTAAAAACGTACAAGCATTTATTTTTACATGAACTTAAAAACATTTTAATCGACAAATTTATGTTTCGTTTATTCTTTTTCACATGAGATTATAATTCTTCATTTTTTAATTATAAAAAGAAAAAAATAAGAATCTAATTAATATTATTGTGTTGTGTTTTCACTAACATTGAATATTATAGAAATATTTTATTAATAATCAGGACCATTTAAGAGATACCCACCCCCACGTATAATATAATGTATAAAATTAATCATTATAATTAATTATATTATTATTACCGTCCAACATATCCGTCCATTATTAAATTTTATAAATAATTCTAAAACATTCAATGTTATGTGTGATATTCCCAGTGAACACAAGACCTTAAAATGATGTCATACGTATGTCATACAGTGATCTTCAAATTTTTTCGTAGACATGACGGAATGGTGACTTATTTATGACCTCAATATAAAGTCATTTGTTCTGACTTAAAAATGACGTAATAATTCCATCACATTCTTACAGCAAAAAACGAAAGGTTAAAATGTTTTTTTTTTAAACTTTGTATTTTGAGACTATAAATTAAGTATATAATATTGTAAAATTGTTTAATTGCATTAATTTTATTTAAAAAAAAATAAATTTAAAATTTTTTTTCAATTAAATAAAAAAAATAGGAAACTAACTCAGCTTACTCTGGGACTGGCGGGAATAACCGCAGATTTAGAACAAGTTTTTTTCTAGAAAATAAAAAAAAATGAAAAATGGCGAACTTCGAGAAAGTAACGGTCTTTCTCAAACAATACGAAAATTTAATGGATTTTATAATTTTGAAATTTTTTTGTATTTTTTTTCTGAAAAGTACATTTAAAAACAAATATTAAAAAAAAAAAAGTTCCAATAGCTTAAATTTTAAAGAAATTATAGCCATTTCAAAGAAAAGAGCCATTTTTTTCAAAAATTAAAAATTTTTTTGGGTTTGGTAAAAGAATTTGAAAAAATTCTGAAAATTGTTTTTCATAGGGTAGCATAGGATACAAAACTTTCAACCTAATCGAAAGGAGTCGGGGTTAAAAGTGAGCGATTTAACGTGGAATGCCCCATATATATATATTAGGGTGGGTCAAAAAAATCAATTATTTTTTTTTTACAAGTGCCACGGAAAAATTGGTTGCTAGACATCTTAAAACAATTCTCACCAAATATGAGCTCTTAATTTTAATAGGAAGATCCTCTGCATCACAGTTTTTTATTTTTTTCTCAGTCCAATAGATTAAAATTCATACCTCATTGTTTATTGATTGTACAGAAAAATGTTCTAGACGAATTTTGTAGGAAATTTAATGCTCTACAAAAAAGGTATCTTATATTTTTCCCGTAAACCTCACCATTTGAATGATATTAAGGTTTTAAGTTTATTATTTTAGAACAAATTTCATTTTTGTTTATGAATTTTATAACTCGACAATAAATGACTATTAAAAAATGCGCAATACAAATTTTTGTAGGAAATTAACTGTTCTATAAAAATGGTGTCTTATGTTTTGGTGATTAAATAAAGCGTTCAAAAGATATTCATCATCAAACTTTCATGTGTACTGATTTCTGTCTCTGAATATCTTTATGACATCATTGCTTTTTTGTTCTTTTGTTTCGTCAAGTCAGCCTAACGTCATATTTATTACGTAAAAGTCTTACGTTAATAAGTGTAAAATAATGAGTCACATGTGACTCATATCTGACTTATATCTTACGTAAATCCTGACATAGCGCAAAATCATTTTGACGTCATTTTGATGTAATTGTGTTTACTGGGTTGGGATCTCTGGGAGGGGCGTAGCGTAGCAATTCGACCTAAATACTCTTTTTTGAATCTAGCCACCAGATAGCGTATTCAAGTGCTAGAGATCCCAATATATATAAATATTATCATTAATTCTAAATATTAAATAATCATTATTACTTCATTATTATTATTATTATTATTATTATTATTATTATTATTATTATTATTATTATTAATATGAATATTGCAATGATAAAATGATACCACACAGTAGAAAAAGAAAAATGACTGTTAGATGAAGAAAGTTTCTCGTCTAATACTTTTGATATTTAAAAAACAATTATTCATGATTGGTGGATAAGAAAAATTCTGGAAAAACACGTGACATTTTTATTAATAATAATTCCGTCATTATTCGTTCGATTCTTACACAATTAATTCACTTTTATTATGCATTTTTTTATTAAATACTCAAACTTTTTTTTTCACAGACACACATGTACACATATACACACAGAACCAATACTACGAACGTAATTCTACAACTCTTATGATAAAAATGATACAAAAAAGAAGCGATCGGTTCTCAAAGCTTAACAAAACATTTTTTGTTTATTTTATAAAATGTTTATGATTCAACTGTAATAAAACAATCATTGTGTGGAAACATTTTGTTAATTTTATAATTTGCTATATATATCTCTTCAATGTATATATTTAATTTACAAGTAAACAATTATATTAAGGGACCATCTCAGTGTAACCGGCCAAAAAATTGTCAATTTTCGTAATTTTTTTTCGGATGGATAGGTGGAGGGGATCGGGATGTTTTTTTTCGAATAAGACCACTCTTTAACAATACAAAAATATTTTTTTCATTCGTTTTTATTTATTTTTACTTATTGTTATTAATTATTTTAAAAAGTAAGTAAAAAAAATAGGGGCAATCGGTGTCAACGATTGTGACGCAGTTTGCATCTCAAAGAAAAAAATCAAATTGATTATTAATCTGTAGGAAAGCCGCTGTGTCCCTATGGAGGTTTTTTTTTGAAATTTGACAAAATGGCGACGGTTTGAAGAAAAAGTACGAAATTTAGCCCTGTTTTTTAACAGTTTTTCGTGTGAAAAAATAGGAAGAATTAAAAAAAAAAAAAATCTTCCATAGGGACATAAAGAATAAAATAAACAAATATTCCGTAAAAATTTCAAGTCGATAGCTTGAAAACTCTCCCTCTGAGAGGTGACACCGTTTGTAAAAAGGGCATTTTGAGAAAAACGCGTTTAAAGTTTAGCGCGCGACAACTTACGCTCCAATTTCTTTTTTCAAGAAAGGTTGTAGCGACCGTAATAATTCAAATTTAAATTTGAAAATTTTATAGAACACGCACAACTATATGTACTTCAAGATAAGACAACAAAAAAATCGATTTTTTTAAATTTTACACTGAGATGATCCCTTAACTTAAAAGTTAATTATAAATTTATTATTACTTCTCGAATATTTTTTGTTTGTTTTCTTTTTTATTTTCATTGTTAGTTTTTATTGTTTTGCATCCCCAATTTAAAATATTTTCAAATTTGCATGATTATGATTATGATGATGATGATGATGATGATGATGATGATGATGATGATGTTTCTTGATATTTTTTTTAAACTTTTAATTGACATTAAATAATAAATAGGCTACAAATTTTGTACAAATTATAATAATAATTGTAGAAATTACAATTTGATTCTTTTTATTGTTTACACAGCTGTAGTTCATTAGCTTCTAAATACATCGCTAAAATGTAGTTGCTAAGTTGTAAAGTACATAGAATTAAACAAAAAAACAAAAAACAAAAAAAACAACAATAATAATGTATTTACATTCACATATTATTATTATTATATTTTATAATTTTTCCATTATAAAATGGAAATTATAAATACATTTGCACACAATCTCACATATATATAATATATACACGGTTTAATTTATAAAAAAGAAGAAGATTTGTTTTATAATCATGTTTCTTCTTAAAATTTAACATTTTATAAAATACAAAAGAAGGAAAAAATATTAAAAGTTGAGTTTTTAAAATTTAGCATTTTATGAAATACAAATTGGGAGAGAAAAAGATATTAAAAATATTAAAAGTTTAAAAAACAAATTGTGTACGACCAAAATGAGATAATTAAAAAATTCTTAAAATATTTAAAATTATTAAAATATGAAATATAAATTTTTAATAACAAATTGTATATGACCAAAATATGATAATTAAAAAAAATTCGCATGTTGGAATAAAGCAAATGTTTTCATTTGATATTGTAATTGAAAAATTTGTTTGTTTGTATTGTACAAATGACATAAAATAATTCATTTTGTGAAATATGTATAATAATTATTACTTTTAATATGTGTTTGACTTATAAAACATTAATAGAATCATTATTATTATTTTTATTATTATTATTATTTTTCTAAGCTCAAGTAAAAACAGCATATTTATTTGTTAGTATGTTGTAAATAGATAATTGAATAAATTTGTTAATTAATAATTATTGTAATTATTATTATTTGATTAAAATAATATTAATGTATTGGATTGGCAACTAAGTCATTGCGAATTTTGTCGACAGATGGAGCTTACACTTTACTTTGTTCCATTAAATTGTTTACAGTAACCTAACCTATATTTTTTTATTATTGTTTGAACTATGGAGGGTAGAGGTAAGGAGTAACATCTCTGTATATGAAAAGTGTCCGTCGAAATGCATCCAATTCGAGTGGCGCCACAATTCGCAGAGTGCCAATTTTAAAGGAAGCGCCAAATATATTAGAATAGGATTGAGAAATAAACAAGGAACACAAATTTTACAAAACAAATTTTATCCAAAACTGTTTTGTTATTCACATACTTTTTCATAAAATTAAATGATAAAAAATCAATAAACGTACTATTCACAGTTCACGAAATAAAATCACTCTAGCTACACGTTTTCTCATAATAATTCTTTAAGGTTATATTTACTACATTATTACATAACTCGGCAAACTTCAATTCGTTTACAATTGCTACATTCATACCACATCTCTATTTTCACCAACGCTATTCTGGAAGGTTTTTGAACTGTTATTGGTAGAAAACACTGGACACTTTTTCACATTTTCTCCCATAAGAGATGTTACTCCTTACCTCTACCCTTCATAGTTTGAACGTTTATCTTTCATTCAGTAAAAAAATTATATCAATTAATTCTTAATTTTTTTTTATTCGCAATTATTTAGTTGTCAACCAATATATCATCTTCTCTCTCTTATTAATAATAATAATAATCGTACATAATATATTTTATCCATTGTAACAATTTTTTCTATGTTATTTGGATCAGGAGCAGCTTACGAGATAGCAGACTTTACGGGTGAGTTTTAATTGTTTAATTAATTAATTAATTAATGTCTCAGTCAAAATTATATACTAATTTATATCATAATATATATAACAGGTTTATTTAAGCAATATCAATTGCATAAATTGCATGAATAAATGAAATATGAAAAACAATCAAAGAAACAAAAATAATGAATAAAAAATAAATAAGTAAATAAATAAAAGAAAAACACACAATTAATTGCTCTTAAAATAAGAGATTATTTCTTATAATATTTTAGGATGAATACTATTATACAATACAATCCAAAAAGAAAAAAAATTGCACACCTTTTATAAAAATACAAATTAAAAAAAAATAAAATAAAGTAAAATTTAACCTTTTAGAGGATTTAGATTGCTTTAAGAAATAATCTTAGTTTTGTTGTTGCCAAATATTAGTAATATGAATTTTTGGAAACGTTTAAAAAGCCTGGCATGTTGAATTATTATTACCTCTATTTATTAATCAATATGGATGCCAAAGTTCCATCATTTTTCATGCAATACGTTGGTCAGGCTGGAAATTGAAAAACAAAGCAAAAGCAAAAAATAAAAATAATAAAGATAAAAATATAGTTGCATGAATATTTTACTTATTACAAACAATTGTAAAATTTTTGTTTGTTTAAATTCCTCATTTGTGAAGACACATTTCACAGTTTCTAATTGTAAAGTTCTTCAGGGCTATTATGTAATTTCAATTTGACAAAAGGGTCAAACAACAATAATAATAATAGTAATAATAGTAATAATAGTAATAATAATAATAATAAAAATAATGATTAAAAATGTAAAATATATATGAAATTATTGCTACATAACAGCCCCGATTACTTCAAATCCTGGAGCCTTGTATTTTCAGCATGCTCTTCTTTTTTAGCCTCTGCCCCAACCTTTTTATAATAAACCCAAATAAATGTTGAATAATAGATAAGTCTTGAAATAATTATTCCATGTCAATTAGTTGGCACGAGTTTATGATGCTGCTGTACTGTGCGATTTGCATGATAGAAAAAAGTGCTTTACATTAACTGTTTGGCGTATAAACAATTATATATTGGGATCTCTGGCAGGGGCGTGGCTTAGCAATTCGACCTATCTATTCTAATTTTGAATTTAGGCACCAGATAGCGTATTCAAATGCTAGAGATCCCACGTGGCATAGCAATTCGACCTATCTAGTCTAATTTTGAATTTAGCCACCAGATAGCGTATTCAAGAGCTAGAGATTCCAATATAATGATATTAATATTATTATAAATATATTATATATATATATATAATAATCAAACATTTTATATCTGATAGATCAAAAAAAATATATAATTGAAAAATACTTTGCTTTTGCATCATAATTATTCTATAATATTTTGTTCGTATATTAAAATAGAAAACAAAATGAAAATAAACTTGAATTATATAATTGTTTAATGCCCATTACATTTGTTTCATCAGTGCAGCTCTTAATAAACTCGCAAATATCAGTGAAGCTTTATTTATTTATTTTAATATTTGGTTTTTGTGTTTCTTGGTTTCTTGATTTTCTGTGTTTTATTTATTCAAATTTCTAATCAAAGCAAGGTTTTGCCGAAACATTCAACGAATCATTGTTAACATGCTTCTTCGCGAATGAATTATCATTATTAATATTGAATCAATGGCCGTGGCCCCTTTTTTAATTTATAACTTATTCATTAAATTTCATCATTTTATAAATCAATCCTGTTAAAGGACTACTTTAAAAGAATCATTTAATCATTTCATATACATTTCATGTGAAGTTTTATCAAAGAGATTACAACATATTTATATGCATATGCTGGTTGTATTTATTATAATAATGAATATATACATATATTTATGTATATATATATATATTTTAATTAGAATTGTTTTTTTTTATCTCAAAACACTTTATACCAATGGCAGTGAAAATACATACAACACGTATCAATATTTTTGTCTATTTAATTTTCAATCAAACTCTCTTTATAAAAAATACTATTATCTGTGTAAAACAAAATGTAAAAAATATTACATAAAATTATTAACAACGAAACAATTTCTATATCTCGTACCATTGTTAAATAAATCAACGAATACTATTGTCATTTAATAAATAAAACAACTCGTATCATTTATTCGACACATTTAATCCTTTGAGTGGTGAATACTTTTAACTAAAATGTTTTGTAGGAACGGAATAATTTATTAATAATAAATTATATTTAATAATTAAATTTTTTTTCTTAATATAATTTAATTAATTATGATAAATATTACATTATTTTATATTAATATTAATAAACACGTATATGCGTCCATAACACTCTAAGGGTTAATCACTCGTAATACCGCTAAAAATGATAATAACAATAATAATAATAATAATATTCATGAATCATAATTAATAATTATAACATCAAAATTATTCTTCATACAATTAGTGTGTTGCATTTTTACTAATATATATTAAACATATTTTATATATTTAGATTAGGTATTGTTTTTAATATGACATGTTGCAATAGGACGTTACAGCCCAAGAGCCCACAACGGTCAGACCTTTGTTATTTTATAAAAGCTGAAAGTTTTTCTGTGCATGTCTCCTATATAGGTAAAAACGACCAGCGACTATAGAGTTTGGGTTGTGGTTACTTGGGTAGGTAACAGGTAGTAAAGGTGTATAAAATAGTACCTTAAATTCGTTAAAGTATAAAGCTCAATTTTTTTATATTTTCTTCGGAATATCTTTAGCAATCTCGTCATCCATTGCCGGACACTTATGACAGTTTCTAACCCCTGCCAGACACCCCTAAAAAAAAAAATAAAAATCCTAATATATTTAAATTACGTGTCATGTTGTTTGTCCGCAATGGACTCCTAAACTACTAAACCGATTTTAATAAAATTTTGCACACTGTGTGTAGTTTCATTCAATTTGAAAGATAGGATAGTTTATATCTCAATTTATAATCACAATATTATTTTTTTGCGAATTATTTGTTTATTAACAAAGAGTCATGATTATCTTTGTTAGTTCGATAAGATTCTAACAGATGGCGGTATAAGGTAATTCGTTGACTTAAAGACGCGTGTATCGGACTAATTGTAAGCCACAGCAACGCGTGGCGGGGCACCCCTGGTATAATATAAAAAAAAAATAAAAAAAAATTTAATTATACTTTCGTTATAGTATAAAAGCTAAATTTGTATATGTTACTTGAGGACCTATAAAAAAATGTTACCTCAATAGCCGGACAATTTTAATGGTTTTTACATCTTGCCAGACACATCTTGCCCAAGTAACCACAACCCAAACTCTATAGTCGCTGGTCGTTTTTACCTGTATAGGGGACATGCATAGAAAAACTTTCAGCTTTTATAAAATAACGAAAGTCTGGCCGTCATGGGCTCTTGCTCTATTATAAATGTTATTTATTTTACTAAGAAAAATTTTAGACGATTTAAATGAACGATATTATAATAAAGTAGGATAAATTAATAATTGTAAATTGTAGTATTTGTTTTAAACTGTTCGTTGTGGTTCTTTTTGTTTTATTTTAGTTATACAAAAAAAGCTTTTTTACAACAAACCCAACACAACACCTAACATGCGGTACGAAATAGGATTTTTCTCAACCAAAAAAAAAAAAAAAAAAAAGAAAAAATATTTAAATAAAAAAGAAAAAGAAAAGAATAGAAAACACAAAGAAAGTAAATAATTTTTTCAGGCTCAATGGCCATGTAACATTATTGTATTACAGGGAAGAAGAGCTCGCCACTAACTCTAGCAAGGAGACCGTCCTATCTGACGCCACCACTGCCAACCATAACCACGCAACTGATAAACCATAAAAAAAACTTTTCAAACAAAACAAAAATATTTAACTTATAACTTAATTATTAATTTTATTCGGCAATTGACTCTATACTAAACATTCATCCCAGAACAAACAAAAATTGTTATATAGAAAATTATATCCTAACAGAGTTGGAAATTATTATCAAAGATAATATTTGTTGTCAAACTTAAAAAAAAAAAAGAAAAAAAAACAAACAAACATGTTATATTTAATTATAACGTGATTCACTTAATGGGGGAAGAACAAAAAAATAAAAAGAAAACATTGTATAAGTCAATATACCACTTATGACACTACTTCAATATTTTTTTTGTTCAAACATTCGTTATTTAACTGTATAATGATATTTACAATGAATATTTCGGCATCACCACCATATCAATACCATATATATATGGTATTATTTAAATAAACTTTTGATTTTTTTCTTTATTTTATTGTACTATAATTTCATTTGTTCTTTTTTTCGTTTTTAGGTTATATATCCATCTTTTATTTTATTTTGTATGATTTGGTTATTGTTGTTGTTGTCCTTTTATTTTGTATAATAATTTGTAATAATTATAATGATTAATATTAAAAAATTATATATTTTATCATTATTGTATTTTATTATTATATTTATTATCTATTGTGTTTTATAAATTAAAATTTTCTTGCATTATTATTAATCATTTTATTTAAAAAAAAAAAATACTTTCATAATTAATACTATTACGCATCTATAATACTACAAACAAAGTAAACCAATTAATTTATTCAACAATAATAATAATATACTATAAAATATATACCGTATATCATATTAATTTAAATATTAAAAAATTATAGCTGAGCAATATAAATTGATTTGACAAATGGAATAATAAAAAGAAAGTTATTTTTTTTTATTATTATTATTTTTCATCAATACGAATATAATACAAAAAAAAAATGTTTGGAAAATATTTCAATTGCATTTATTCGTATTACAAGTTCTACTACACAGGCCAGTGAAAACACGCTGTTATATTACAAGGCTCGAAACTGTGAAATGCACTTATATTATATTTTATATCAACTATAGTAAATATTATATATATATATACTTTAAAAAATATGACATAACCTCAAATTTGTAGCTCGTACAATAATCTATATATATAATTATTTCTATTCAGTATTATTTGTTTCTCTAAAGTAAAATTATGCAAAATAATTTAATATAAATTATAAAAAACATTTCATTGGCAAAATAACTATATATATATATACCGGGTGACTCATCAGTACTTGTCATCTAAATAACTCCGAAAGTATGATTGCAGTAAAAAAATGGATAAATAAAAAGTTTTATGAAAAATTCAACACTACAATATGACATTAATATTTTTTCGTTAGGTTAAGTCATTTTTCAGATCTATTTATCGACTTTGTTTTTTTTAAATACAATAATATATTTTAATACTAATTTTTGGATAGTTTCTGTCAAGACGAATTCAATGATAAGCAACATTAAATACAAAACCCTGACACAACCCTGACGCAACCATGCCGCAGAAGAGCTGTATTTTGACTAACTTGTTAATCAGTTTTTACTTTCGTTGACCTACAAAAATATTAATGTTGCATATCATTGGATTTGTCTTAACAACCCCTATCCGAAAATGAGTATAAAAATATGACATTGTATTTATAAAATCAAAGTTGACTAATAAATCTCAGAATTGACATAACCTAACAAAAAAATACTAATGTCATATTGTAGTCCTGGATTTTTCATACAACTTTTTCCTCATTCACTTTTCTGTTACTATCATACTTTCAAAACTATTCAGGTGGCAAAAACTCCTGAATCACACTGTATATATACATACACCTATATATGTATATCAGAAAACAACTATATTTTTAATATAATCAAAAATGAAAGCTTTATAAATCCCAAATAAAATTGGAGGGAAAACATTTTGATTAAATTTGTGCATCAAAGTGCATGTGTGTTGTATCGGTGCCTTCAATGAAGATCTCTGGAGTCATACGAAAAAAAAAAAAATAAAAAAATAAAAAAAAACAAGTGGAAAAGAAAATCAATAGTAATTTGTGAATACGTGAAAATTTGGACAAGTCCGCGTGATGTTTTACAGGAGCATGCTAAACTGTGTGAATGCATTAGAGGGACACATACCGCCAGCTGAGAGTGCAGCCCTGATGGTGGCCGAAGAGAAGCCACATCCAGATTCATGTAAGGCTTAAAAACCTTCGAAAAGCATAAATAAACCCTGCAAAACATTCATCATCGCAAATCATTTATTTTCTTTTTGTAATTTAATTTTTTTTTGTCTCGTCTATCAACAAGACAAACAATTCTTTTTTAATTGCTGATTTGATCAAAAATACAAATTTTCAATAATTATATTTTTATTCCTATTTGTTTATTGCATAAAAATTATTATTAATTAAAAACAATTAATTCAAATGTGCAAATGTTCAATAATATTAATAATTATTATTATTATTGGGATCATTGGCAGGGGCGTGGCGTAGCAATTCAACCTATCTAATCTAATTTTGAATTTAGCCACCAGATAGCGTATTCAAGTGCTAAAGATCCCAATATCTTTGTTTTTATTATTTTACATACATCATTGTGTATACAAATAATTATTAATTAACAACAATTAATAGGAATTGTTTGATACTTGTAATATACATTGTTCATATTGTCTAATTATCATTATGCATGATTTCTTGTATCATCATTGTATAATCTTTGTAAAAAAGATTTGTTTTTTTCTTATTTGCTGCTATATTGCTGCTAAAATGTTTTGTTTTGATTTTGTTTGTTTTTGTTCTTATTTTTTTAATTTATTTGCCAAACATTATTTTTCTGCTTTCAGTATGATACAAAAGTAAAGAAGACAAATATCCTGATAATGTGAAAAATCTAATTATTAATTACTGCTTCTTGCTGCTACAAGATGTTTATTATGGCAGAGAAAACACATCAAGTCTCATAATCAACCCACCAATAGCAATTAATTAGCAAGGAATACATAAACAATAATATAATGTATATTATTAAATAATATTGCTAATATTTGTTGTATTAAATATATATATATATACATACGTTTATTATAATGAAAAATTAGTTATTTAGAATTTCGTATCTCTAAATGTGTTTTTAGCAATTCATTCAATCATAGATAAAATAATAATATATTTAATGTTTAAACAAGAAATATAATTGGAAGATACATTAATGTATTAATTATTTAACTTCATTTGAATTATATTTTTATCTAATGTTAACATTTATGTTTTGAAGTATTAAAATATTGTGTTTACAATTAAATTCTTCATAAATTACATTTTGAATTATTCGAGTGATATTTTTGGAATGATTTTTGATAATTAAAAAAATTTCATTAATTAATAATCTTTTGATCATTTTATAAAGCTTTATATTTTTGATAATGTATAATAACAATATAAAAATTTTAATTAACAATTAAATAATAATAATAATAATAATAATAATAATAATAATAGGTATTTTTTATGTTTTGTAATGCATTGACCATTTTTTATTTTTCGTATAAATGTTTTTTAAGCTAACTTCTCTGCACGATTTTGTATAATTTAATGTCTTATTAGAAAATCATAAGTTTTAATTTATGAAAATCTGAGGTTATTAAAATAATTAAAAGGAAAAAAATATAATCAAAATTAAATATAACAAGTCTTATAATAATAATAATAATAGGTTAATATTAATTTATATAAATTATATTGGGATCTCTGGCAGGGGCGTGGAGTAGCAATTCAACTTATCTACTCTTATTTTGAATTTAATCACCAGATAGCGTATTTAAGTGCTAGAGATCCCAATAATTGTATATATAAAATTAATTTATATAATAAATAATAATTCATTTACAATTCTATAATAAATTGAAATAAAATGTATCTCATTTATTATTAAATAACAATAACCTCAGATAACATAATAAATTATTGATTAAATAAAAAAAGCAAAAAATAATTTTCAAACAAATTCATCATATATAAAATTGCTTATGTGCTACAATTCAACACCTACGTAGACACATTATTAATTATATTATAATTAATAATAATATTGAATGATACATATGTGTGCGTGTGTCTCTTTAATGTCATTTTTATGTAGTTAAGGCAGTATTGTTACCATTGTCCTAACTACATTTAAAAAAAAATAAAAAAACCACTAGGCACAATATTACTTATTTTTATATATAAAAAAAAACATACGGGAGAAATTCAATATGATCACAATTATATTAATTTGCTTTATATCTCACACACTAGTAGCAAAAATTAATGCGCTACTAACACTGGCCTATGTAGTAGTATTTTATAAGCGGGAAATTTAATAACACCATGAAAACATCATTGAGATATTATTTCATATTTAGAATCCACAGCAAAACTGAAGACACAAAAATGAAAGAGAGAGAGAGAGAGAGAGAAGTGGAGGATAGTACGTATTTGGATGTGTAAATAATATATATATATATATATATATATTATATATAATATTATATTTAATATTCTAATTATATAAAATATTATATATTTAAATATTATTATATATTAATTATATAAAATATTACATATTTAAATATTATATTATTTATATAATATATAATATTAATGTATTATATAATGGGATCTCTGGCAGGGTCGTGGCGTAGCAATTCAACCTATCTACTCTAATTTTGAATCTAGCCACCAGATAGCGTATTCAAGTGCTAGAGATCCCACGTGGCGTAGCAATTCGACCTATCTACTCTAATTTTGAATTCAGCCACCAGATAGCGTATTCAAGTGCTAGAGATCCCAATAATATATATATATATGTGTCCAAGTACACACGACGACAAAAATTTAATTAATTAAATAATATCTTCAAAAATCAAACGTGTTGATTGAATTTACAGTTGGAGCATGAACGACGTATTATTATTATTATTATCAAGCATGTTACGCATGGATATACGATATTTATCTATATATTGCTTGGAACTACAGAGAAAAAAAAACATAACATAACCTTGCGATCAACAACAACATTTTACCCTCTGGTATCTTTTTTCAAGTTATATTTTTAATTACACGACATTTTGTTTTTTTTTATTTTCTTCAAAATATATATTTTTAGCATATTATTTCTTCTTTTTTTATCTAATAACGCATACATCATTGTTAATAACAACATCTTATTTTTACAGTAGCCAAAAGAAATACAAAATTCTACGAACAAAATAAATAAAATAATTCACGGAATTTATTCTTAAACCATATTTCTATTAATAAAAAATAAAAATAAATCAAAAACAAACCTCATAATTCTTCTTCTAACTTTTGCTAAATGATAGTATTCATCTGGAGAAATGAAAAAGCTTAATTACAACAACAACACAACTACTACTACTACTACTACTGCTACTAATGGAATAATATAATTTATAAAAAACAATATATATATGTATGTTTCCTCTTTTATAATTTGTAAATTAAAATGTGCTTAAAAATTGCATGAATATAATATCATAAAAAAAAAAATAAGTAGAAATAAATATTTAAGAAGAATATTGTTTATATTATGCTTATATATATGGATTGTATGGTATATGTGTAAAACAAAAGGAAAAAAATCGATTGACATTAATCAGCAAACAAACAAACAAATGAAACTATAACCAAAATTATTTTGTGCTGTATAATAAGTTCATCATCATCATATTGGATATAAATATAAATATAAATATAAACATAAATATAAATATAAATATAAATATAAATATAAGAAAAGTTGATATCCACACACACATATAAATATTCAATCAATTAATAATAATAATAAATAATACAGAGGACATAATGAATAGAAAAATACCTGGCTTTATACGTTGTGTATTTGACTTCCTGTTAGATGCTTGCAACCTTGCTGCAATCTAAATAACATTTAGAAACAAAAAAGTGATATTTCTTGATGAAGACAAATTATAATAAGTATAATTGAGTATTAAAAAAAAATAATAATAATAAAAATATATAGAAAAAGGAATAAAAGAAAAAAAGAGTAGACCATCTGACTAATATGATTGTGCAGTTGTGTTTGCAGCTGGATCCGAGCGATCTTCCGTCGCTCCCGCTCAACCGGAGAGGCCACCGCCCCCGCTTCCCCCGCCACGCTTTCCGAGCAGCGGTGTCTGACAATGGGGAACAACTCCTCTTAATATTGGTAATCTGGTGATAATGAACACTCCTATTCCACTACCTTCGTTGCTACTAACTACGAACAGTTACAACCTGGAGAGTCAACTTTACGAGATGATTACAGAAAGTAGCAAAGCATGTGCTGTCTATTTGAGGAACAGTTTATTTCGTGCTTTCAATGCTACCACCAATCACGGATGGAATTACGTACGCGATTAAAACGATTATTATATATACGACGAAACATCTTCTTGAACGAGGGGAAAAAACAGTAAAACGAAAACAAATCAATTAAATATTATAACCGAAGGTGGACGATTCATGAAAGAAAATCTTCTTTGTTTTTTTATTTCTTTTGTTTTCGTAAATTATCAGCGAATCGAAAGGTATCTATTACCCCCACCACCACCACCACCACTAACCCGGCATCAACATCGCAACTACCGATGACAACAGTACGCGGGAATCATCAAAGAAAATGAAAATTTAGTAATACCACGCGAAATTAGTGATTTGTGCCTAAGAAGCGATATATTCGAGAAGAAAATAATTAATGTTATAATTGTTTATTAATATTTACGCGAGCGAGGGTTGTTATTAGAAAAAGACGCTTTACGATTAATGAAAACGTAACACAACCAAAAATATACCCCTCTTTTTTTATTTTATTTTTTTTATCTTACCACAATTCTTACCTGTCTATCATCCCCTCCCCTATCTTCTCACGATCGTTCATCGTTTTAGAAATAAACGCATACCTCATGACAGATTGATTCACTTTTGTATGATTAATTGTGACAGGATTTTTGACACAATTGTATTTAACTTTTTTCTAATATATTATCATCATTATCTTCTTCTCATTCGTCAATTTTAACGTTGTATTTAACGGTTATAAAAAACAATATGTCGATCTAACTAATACGAGAGAAAATATAATTCCTTCGAAAGATTTATACATCGTTCCTGAATATACACACAACACATACACGTTCGCATATATTTGCGAAATAAATATATCGATTATTATTATTATTATTATTATTATTATTATTATTATTATTATTATTATTATTATTGAGATTGAAAAATTACGATCTACCGTGCAACGAAAGCAACTTTAAACGAACTACTAACAATAAAAATTAACGAAACAAATGAAGTTGTCGAGAAATATCGATAATCGCAATTAAAATAACTCGTGTATGAGCGCGCCGCTTGTTTTTGTTTAAAAAAAAGTTAATTTGACCCGCGTCCGAGAGATGACGCGATAAAAACGCGGGACCATTTTAAATATTTCAAATTAAACGTGTTAAATTAATTTGGATTAAAAGATAATTCAATACACTTTTTAAAGAAAATATAAAATATAAAATATAATATGTATATTTACAAACATTCTATTCGAAAAAGAAATACGAAGAATTAAAAAATAAACTAACATTACATGAACTAAAAACATTAAAGCGGCGCGTATCGTACAAAGATTAATTAAAAAATAAAGAAAAGAAAAGAAAAATGATTCTAACTTTTACATTTATTTGTAACGTGTCTTAGAAGCCGAAAAAAATACAAAGATCTATTTTCGATCGAATAATCTCACTGTAACGAGAAGAAAAGGCATACGTCCTTGACTTATTTAATTAAATTTCTTCATCGAACATTTTTTAACTTAATCGAAAATACATCCTCGTTCGATTTCAAATAGTTTTTTTCGCGTATAAGAATATACAAAAATAAGATAACAAAATATTGAAGAAAAGTAACTGAGGAAAGGAAGATAAAAAAAAATGAAAATCTCTCGAAAATTCCATGTACATAAAATGTATATACTTGTATACTTTGACCTATACCTATCGTATATCTTCAATTAGAAAAAGTAAATGTATGATAATCTCGTTTTTTTTTCTTCGCAACGACGACAACATGCTCATTTTTCTTCGTTAAAATAAATTGACGTTTGAAAAATACGAGATTATCGAAGATTAAAATAAACATGAAGTACGTTATAATATATTTAAAACGGTGCTGCACAAAATAATCGATCAAAGTTTTATTTAAAAAAAAAAAAATACCTTTGATTGGAAGAATTATTTTAAGCTCGTCTTTCTTTTTACTTCTTCTTCTTCTTTTTCTTTTATATTCCATAATTATTCATTAAAATATTAACGATGATCATTTTTTATGAGGGGAAGGGGGGAAATTGATTCGCACATAATAATTATAAAGAAAAATATTCTAACATTATCAGCTATATTACTAAACATTTTTTTCCTTGTAAGAAAGAGAAAGAGAAAGCGAAAAAGAGAAAGAAAAAGAGAAGAAGAGAAAGAGAAAGAGAAAGAGAAAGAGAAAAAAGAAAACAACTTTACACACGTGTGTATACAAAAAAAACTATTATTTTGTTCTTTTTAAAAAAAACAAAAAACAAAAAATGTTATCTAATGCTTAATTACATATTAAATGTGTAAATAGGTTGGAAGAAAGGAGCAGACGACAGATTCTTTTTGACTACTTCAAAACACTCTTTAAAAAAAAAAAACACACACACACATCTTAACTCTTTGCGGCACAGAATTTCAGATAATAAAATAGCCCTATGTTGCATAGAGATTTGATTGAGTTTTAAATGAAACATAATTGTGGTATAATTTTATTAATAAAGGTATTACATAATGTAAAAACATTAAACAAAGAAAGAGTGATAATTTAATTACATTTTGTAACATTTGTTGAAAATGTTACTACCAATTGTTTTGCATAAATAACACGAAATATAAATTTATGAGAATGTAACTATTGCAATATTTCGGGGTGGGATTAAAAATGTCCCACTGTGTATTACGGTGTATCAAAAAGGAAGGACACTTTTAGTCCCACCGTGCTTCAAAGAGTTAAACGAAAACAAAAATCTTTCTTATATTAATCAAAGATAAAAGAAGATAAAAAAAAGTCACAACGTGTTCGTAACGTTTGAAAATGAAAATGAAAATGAAAAAAAAAACCTTCTTCGAAATGTAACGGCATAAATGCAGTATGATATTTTAGAATAGCACACACACACTTCATCATCAGAGTTTTTTAAAACTCACAAATGAAAAGAAAACAAAAAATTCGGACGTGGTGCACAGCACCGTGGTAATTTAAAAAAAAGAACAAAAAAAGAACAAAAAAAAGAACAAAAAAAAACGAAAGAAAGAAAAAACTTTTAAACTTAAGCAGTCCACACATCATACATAGAAAAAAAAGACAACACAACACAAATGAAAAGAAAAAAAAGAACAAGCACACAGTGAAAAAGGCAATAAAAAAAAATCAACATGACATGGATAAGAGCGCTAAAAAAAGTAGATTTCCTTGCATTTACACGTGCGATGATATTATCAAATTCAACATTACTAACTAATTAAATGATATTTTAGGTTAGGTGCATATACACGTATAAAAAAAAAAGGTTATTAGTGATTAAGTAGTTCGTAGCGTTACGTATCGAGCTAATAAAATAAAATTAAATTAAATTAAACTAAACTAAATAAAATTAAAGAAAAAACGATCGAGGAACAATAACCTCCTTAAAAAAAGAATCGTAAGAGAAACAACGTGTGATCGGGACGGACGAAAATTGAACGTCTTTTTACTCACGTCTAATGGCTGTACAATAATTACGGACCGAGTATTGCTAGCATATCCATTTTTTAAATCATTACAAGCTTATAAAAAAAAGAAAAACATATATACATACAGACGCAGAGACAGAAAATACACGATAATGATGATAATGATGATGATGATGATGATAATGGTGAACCTATAAGGAACATACATACATTTACAGGATGGTTTAATAACTATTATTACTTGAAATATTTACGTCATTTTTTTGGCTTTATGGGAAAAAATAATATTCTCGTTAGAACAAAATTATATTATTTCAAGGTATACGTTTGAAAAGAATTATTTTTATAAATTAATACGAAACATTTTTGATCCAATTCTTAAATATTTAATAATTTAATATAATTTAAATAATATAATATAATATAATAAAATAAAATAAAATAAAATAAAATATAATATAATATAAAATAATATAATATAATATAATATAATATAATATAATATAATATAATATAATATAATATAATATAATATAATATAATAAAATAAAATAAAATAAAATAAAATAAAATATAATATAATATAATATAATATAATATAATATAATATAATATAATATAATATAATATAATATAATATAATATAATAAAATATAATAAAATATAATATAATATAATATAATATAATATAATATAATATAATATAATATAATATAATATAATATAATATAATATAATATAATATAATATAATATAATATAATATAATATAATATAATATAAAATAATATAATATAATATAATATAATATAAAATAATATAATATAATATAATATAATATAATATAATATAATATAATATAATTTAAATATTTAATTTTTTTAAATTAATTCGAAACATTTTTGATCCAATTCTTAAATATTTAATAATTTAATATATTTAATAATTTAATATATTTTAAATATTTAATATTTATAAATTAATTCAAAACATTTTTAATCCAATTTTAAATATTTAATTTTCAAAAAAGATATAATCTAAATAATTATAACGAATTAATCATTTTTCGACATTTAATATTTCGATATTTACCTTTATTCAAAATGGCGTACAAAAATATTATAGAATTTCATTTTAAAAAACCAAAAAATATTAATAATTCTTTTCACTGTTAGATGTGTACACCTTTGAAACGATGTAACTTTGCGAGTATTCTTTTTTTTCATAAACTAAAAAATAATCTATACATATTTAAAGTGACAATAGTTATTAAATTATCTCGTATTGTTGCAATTGCTTTGGCTCAAACTAGATATGCGTCTTCGATCGTAAATTCAACGTTAAATGCGACATTTAATGATCATTTCTTTTACTTCTTCTTTCGAATCATTGGATAAATAATAATCTAACATTGATAATTTTGCACGCGTAGATATATCATACATACATCCATTATGAGATACGTTAATTAGAAAAGCGTTTCCTGTAATCTTGTACAAAGATTCATCACTTGGTAAAAATTATCTAAAAAAAAAAAAAGTCTACACCATTAACAATTTGTTCATGACAGACAGACAGACGGACAGACAAACAGACATATTCAAATTTCTCTTTAGATCTTTCTACTTACTGAGAAAGGACATTCCGCGTTATGTGTTCACAAATGTTTGATGATAAAGCAGTAAACAAAAAAAAAAAGATTAACCATTAAAAAAAAAAGATAAGAAAAAGTGTCGTTTAAGTGTTCGTTGTCGTAAACATTTCTACCGTCACTTTGATTTAAGATTGCACTGAAAAATTATAAAGAAAAATATCTTAAAAATTGCACTTATATACAAATAATAATAAAATACAGTCTCTACTACACATACACACGTACACACATACACAAACATTGACAAGGAAGAAGAAGAAGAGAGAGAAAAAAAAGATAAAAAAAAGAAAAATTGCTTGAAATCTACGTCAAAAAAAAAAAACACATACACACACGTTGGAGCACTTAATATTTCGCATGATCAATGAAGTTGAACGGTGATCGGAAAGTGATATTATATTATATACGTGATAACGATTAAATTCGTTCCATATTCGTTTTTAGCGAACGACTTAATAATATTATATATTACGCACTTATTATGAATTTGATAAAAGAAAGAGAGAAAAAAAACAACTCGATAGACGAGATAGAACGATCGCATAAATAGTTTCGAGTCAACGACGCGTATTTATGCTCAATTGAATATTGCAACGTACATAGAGAGCCTTACAATGAAAAATAAATACTTGCAAGAGTCCATAAAAGTGAGCGATCACAATAACGATTTGTAAAATAAGTTCACTGCCACTTTAACGACTTGCACTCTTAACAGAGTGCCAATATTCCAAATGTGAATGTGTACAGTTATGTGAAAAGTACTTATATTTACATATGATACTAATTAGTATTATATAAAACTACCTAGCGTATGATATTAAGAGTGGTATACATACATAGGATATGCAAAAGGAAATCATTGAAAAATGCAGAGCTAATTATATTCAAAAACAAACAAACAAACAAAAGAAAAAAAAACAAACATTTATGCCTGCTCATTTGTATATTATACTTAAAAACGTTAGTACAGCCGTAAGTGTTTATCCGCTAAAAAAAAATGCCAAGTTCCAATTCCAATCTGTCAATAGTATAATTATCTTCTTTTTGATAAAATATCCTTTGATCTAAACAGACGATTATTCATTTTGCTCTTTCTTCTGGCTTTGGTTATATCAAAATAATAATAATATGAACGTTTTGAGAAATTGCAAATTAAATTGCATTTATATTTTGCAATGTTATTTTGACTATTTCAAATTTCACATTTGTTAAGTATTGTATAATTAAGTTCTTTTTATAAATGCCCTTATATTCTCTGTGAAAATGTTTTATTTATATACCTTTATTGTATTCACACTCTATAATAGATAGAAGAAGCGTTTGAAGCATAATTATTCCAGGTTTTGAAATATATTACCTCTCTTCTCTTACACTGCGATTACCTCCTATAGAAGTATATATATATATATATATTTATATGTATATATATATATTGAATTGAATATTATATATTATACAATATATATATATATATATATATATATATATACATTTTACAAGGAACACAACACGATATTCTCTAATTTTATTAATAAATATATTTAAATATATGAACTTTTACAATAATGTAGAATTAATTAATTACTTCTTCAATGTGCAACACTATAGTGTATCAAGGGACCTAGAAAAATTCATAGATAATAATATTTCTTTCAAAATACATTGATATCTATTTAATATTAACATATATATAATATATTCAAAATTAAGGTTAGTGAATGAAATTTTTTTTTAGTTCTTTATTAAGTATTTGTACTAAAAAGTAAGGATTTGTTTCTTATAAAAAATAACCAAAAATACCTTGACATCATTCATTATTATGGTTTACATTCCTGATGATATGGTTCTAAAGTACGGAAATCTCTCCACGTTGGAGGTAAAGCACTGTGTAGATGTAATCCACAACGTTTGCATGGTTCACTGAATAAATTGATTAAACTATGAAACCATGTCTAAAAAAAAGATAACAAATTTGTATACATATTTTCATTAATAACTTATTTATCATTTTTTTATACTTTTTCTTAATACTTTTACTTTATCTATGAGAAACATTATTTTTAAAAAATTTTGATATTACCATAAATGATCGTACAGCTAATTCAGGAAGTGCAGGCGAATAAAAATGTAACATTGCTGCATGAGCATTTTCTGTTACTTTTCTAAAAACTTTATGCCTCGATTCTGTCCACAAATCCATTCTTTCTCCATAACCTTTTACAACAACCCATTCAATCATAACACCTTTAAAAGCAATTACTGCTTTTAGAACGTGTCCTAACGTAACGTGTAATACTGCATTTGATGCAAATGGTCGGGATACAGATACAGTCATATCGTTAAACAATCGATCAAAGGTTGCTATCATGGAATCCACTTGCCTTTAAATAAGATATAAATAATATTTCTTATGCTATAAATCTGATCAATATAAAATCATTATAAATAACTTTACTTACTGAGGAGGTACATTGTGATTACTAGTTTGAACTCTACCTCTTTTCGCTCTACTTGTATTTGTATAAGATCTCTTTAACGAATTTTGATTTAATAACGTTTGAGCAGCATTACTATACTCATGAACTTTATCCGTCCATTTATAACTATTAACAAGAGAACCATAGAGTGCTTGTCTTTCCTGTGTCGTTTCCTGACTAAGATAAGTCGTACTAGCCAAATTAAATGGACCAGGTGGTGGATTCAAACTACTAACTGCTTGTTCTACATCCCTGTTACATTTGTATATATTATATGAATAATTATTCCTATTTTGTTTATTAACTAAATTATAAATAAATTTAAAGCAAACCTTAAATTTACGTTAACTGTTGTCAATAATTCTTGCAATTCTAACAAATATTTGGATTCTTTATTTTCTTCTCCATGATCTGCTCGTAAACCATTTGCGAGAGAATCAAAAACTTCTCCAACACTAGATCGTAATACTTTAATTGCTGTTAAAGCTGTTTGCAATTGTTCCATCATTTTTCTTATTTAATTAAAAAAGAAAGGTAAACACGTGTTATAAATAAAGAATACAAGGCAACACATAAACAGAATTAGACAAACGAATTCCACAAGGTAGAATGTAGGTTATTCCAAATTTACTACTTTGTTTTATATCACGAAAAATCAGTTCAAGTTTTTAATACATCGTTTTATTTTTAACTAAACCAAACACTAAACATTATTTCCATATTCTACAACTTTTCCTTAATTTTTTCATCAATTTGGTAAAGCCACTTTTAAGCAGACGAACTCTTAAAGAGTGAGGTTAGGTTATAACACCGATCGAAAAGGTTTTGATGGGCTGCCACGAGTTGTCGCTACAGTATCAAAGAATAATTCTAACCTATCAAGGCTTCTATATACTTTCTATATTCTTTGTTGAAACTTTCTATTGTTTATAAAACTATCCAACCAATGGCCAACCTATAAATTATATTTCTATGATCGTTGCACAAAACATACCGATTGAAAACATTCAAGAATAAACGTATAATTGTTTTTTATTCACCAAGAATAATATTTTTCATTTATAAATGTGTTTATTTTACAAGCATAAAACTGTCTAACACGGGAGAGTGAGTATTAATATAATATTTGTTTTATTTTTTTAATTATTAATATAGACATGAATTATTTCAATGAGATTTAAATACTAAAATTGCTATTATTTTTTTTAGCAAGGAACAAAATCGAGCCAGCATGCCAGAGCCTGTTAATCATCAGGTAAATGCAGCTCGTAAAACGTTCCAAACATTATACCAAATTTCTAAATTACTCAATACAAACTTAGATCCAGCAACGTTAAGCATTTGCGTTAGGCTGTGTGAAAATGGGGTTAATCCTTATGCTCTTGCTACAGTAGTAAAAGAATTGCAAAGAGAAGCAAAAGCTATGAATAATGCACAAGCTGATCCTACGGTCAGTAAATCTAATTTAAGTAAGTGATTAATCTCATTTTACCGTTATGAATCTCACTGTTATTAATATATAAAAAATATGCTCTCTATATAAAAAGATTTATTATTATTTTCTATAATGAAAAATAATTTAAATATGATTAATTGTTTGTGCTTATTAAAAATTTTCATTGTAAAATAGTACGATCTGTATTACATGATTTATATAACTATGTAGTGTATGTTCTTCCACTTTCTTCCAATATATTTATTTTCATGGTTTCCATATTATGTTGAATATGATCTAATAAAATGATTGATTTTACATTCCATAAATTGTTGATTTCTTAAAGTATTTTCCTTTCCACTATGACATTCCCAACTGAACGAAACATTGTAATACAAGTGTACGCATTGCACAAGGACAATCATCTTTAGATTCTCATCTTATTACAATAAGCTTATCCTTAGTCATTGATATATACTATTTATTCATTTTTCATATGACATTTTATAGGATACGTCAATGAGACATAATCTGTTAACAAAATGTATCATTTTTTTTCTTTTGTTATAAAAAACATATATAAGTTACAAAAATATATCGGTGAAAATAATCTGCGCATTTTTATTGATAAGAAAAAAAACAAATAGAGATATCTAACCTTTTACTAGATTCATTTGAAATGATTTTGTTAATATTTTATAGTTCTGACTTTTTTACTTTATGATTTGTTTTTTTGTTTCCTTGATTTTTACTCTTATCTCTATAATACGTTTGTCCTTCAAGGGTAACATGAGATAACTCTGGTTGTTCTAGTAAATAATTTTTAGCATCGACAGCTTGAGATCCTTCGCGGAATAAAAAGACTGATCGTTTAGGTTCAATCGAATATCTACAAAATAATTATACAAATTATCTTTTGTAAATATAAGTTATGATACCGAAAATTACCTTTCCGCTATGATATGATTGTTTTGTAAACTAGTCTGCCAAATACGCATTATAATACCAGCTTCTTCTTCTGAAAGATCTTCCCTTACATCCACAAACATCATAACACCTTTACCCTTTTTTGTCATTTTGATAACATTATCAGGATTAGAAACATCTATCTAATGAAACCAAAAATATTGGAGATTCATTTCTACATGATCTTTGTAAACAAAAGTGTTACAATATTACAATTAATTTGTGACTACCTTTGATAAATCTATTTTTGGACTTGGTCTAAGATATTCGGGAAGTTCATCAGGTGGCAAAGGTTCTTCATTTTCCTACAATATAGCATTAATATTTATGTCAATATAATATATGTAATTATTATACACTTAATATTGTAAACAATTGTCAAACCTCCCATTGGTCCAATAAATGTTCCATATCTGCATCATTCATATCTCTTATATCTTTATCACGCCATGATTTCTTTTTATTTTCATTAGAATTATTTGCACTTGTTACAGTAACAATCAGTAATATACTGTAGAGAATTAATTTTATCTTCATATTGAAATTATTTCTCAACATTAACTTTTATTATTGTTTACAAAATTCTATTAAATATACAAAAATATCACTTAATTTATATTAAAAAAAAAAACAAATATAACTATTATTTATTTTATTTAATTAACTTTGGAAGCAATAGTTTATCAATCTATCAGCTATTAAATGCAACATTGGCATTCCAATTAATTTCAGTCATTGGTAAAATAAAATCTACTTTACCTAGTAAGTATGGAGGGTAGAGGTAAGGAGTATTATTTCTATATATGAAAAGTGTCCGTCGCAATGCATTAAATTAGGGTGGCGCCACATTAGCATAAGGGTAAATTTTAAAGGAAGCGCCAAATATTATTAGAGTAGGATTGAGAAATAAACAAGGAACACAAATTTCACAACACAAATTTTACCCATAACTGTTTTGTTATTCACATACTTTTTCATAAAATTAAATGATAAAAAGTCAATAAACCTACTATTCACAATTCACGAAATAAAATCACTCTAGCTACACGTTTTCTCATAATAATTCTTTAAGGTTATATTTACTACATTATTACATAACTCGACATACTTCAATTCGTTTACAATTGCTACATTCATACCAAACCTCTACGTTCACCAGCGCCATTCTGGAATGGTTTTTGAACTGTTATTTATAGAAAACGCTGGACACTTTTTCACATTTTCTCCCATAAGAGATGATACTCCTTACCTCTACCTTCCATACTAGTAAGTAAACGTGCTATTATATTTTCATTGTATCATTTATTAAATTTAATTCCAAGTTATAAAATATAAAAAAGCTTAAAAATCATATATACATATTTACTTTTCATTAAATTATATCTATAAAAAGAAAAATAGAAATTTTAGAGAAAAATGTTTACAATTTCTACGCGCATAAAAATTCACGTTTAAAAATTATTTGACCAATGACTGTTCTTCACATTTACCCGCGCTTAGAAATGAAAATAAATTTTAATACAAAACAAAAAAAACTCTATTGAATAGAATTATTAACTATGTAGTGCATATAAATTATATATTTTAAATAAAAATATAACAATATGTTTTCTCGATTATGTTAAACATAACCTAAAACATAAAACACGTATATAACAATGTTTTTATTTACCGTTGCTGAGCAACTGTTTTATACGATGCACATGAATGCAATGTACATTAAATTTGGATAAAATGAATGACAGTATTTTCATTTTAACTTAATATAAATCAAAGTACTTATCATTAGATTTTATTGAGAATAAAATATATAATGATTTATATTAGTATAATAATAATAAACCATTTATGATATATTTAAATATAAAAAAGGTATACGAAGAAACTTATCCAAAAGTTGTATTTCAGTGTGAATTCAATTCATTAATTAAATACTCAGAATCAATAGGATGGAAGAGCAAGAATATATAACATGGATCGAATGGTTATGCTATCAATATTATTACAATGGAATGCTCAATCATGTGAAACAGGCATGTGATACTTATCCAACGAGTGATCATCTAAAACTCCTACTTAGTCTTGCCTATTTATTAAATGGAAGAGTACACGATGCTATTAAAGAAAGTAATAATTTAATTAACAATCCAGAAGTTGTATTGCCAGGTTTGCTTATACAAAGCTTGGCACATAAAGTAAACATAAATACAGAAAAATCGACTATAATGCAAATTGATATAAAAATCAGAGATGAAAGAAGAAAAGCATCAGTTACTGCATTATCATTATCTGCCTTGGTATTATTATTGTACAAAAAGATTGATAAAGCTAAAGATTATGCTGACAGAGCATACAAAGTTAATCCTGCCGATGTAAATGTCCTATTGGCAAAGGGTTGGGTAGAATTGTACATACCAAATGATGATGATGATAATCATACGAAGATAGATTATTTTGATACAATTTTAAAAACACATAGTAAACATTTTAATGCTCTGATAGGTACAGCAAGATATAAACAACATTGTGGAGATTATACAGGTGCAATATCGATATTGAATTCGTTAATAGTTCATTATCCCAAGTTAAGCTTTCCACTGGTTGAAAAATTATTCAATCAATTAGCTATGAAAGATTGGGAACAAGTACTCGAAACTGCTAATAGAATATTAACGATAGATCCTAATAATTTAGATGCGATAAAAGCTCATTGTGTCGTTGCACTTTGCAAAGATGGAGAATATGGGGAAAGTTTAAAACATTTGCAATTATTTTTGAGAAGTTTAATTCTTGCTGAAGCAAAGAATTTTGATCTTTTGATCAAAAACATACAATTATTTTCATGCATAGCGTGTGGAAATGAAAATATATTAATGGAATTATGCAAAGTAACTGACAAAATGTTACAACAGAATTCCAATTGTGGAGAATTAATGGTTGAACTTGGTAATCTGTATGTTTTATTGGGAAAAATAAAAGAAGCTGAACATTGGTATAGAAATAATGTTCGTATAGAAGAATCATCGTTTCCAGCTCTGATAGGTTTGGCACATTGTCAATTGTTAGATAATTCAGCAAATGCTCGAATTTTGGCTAGACAACAAATTGATTTTTTAATGGAGATTCAATCAACCTCTGTAAGTCCTAAATTATTGTTTATGTCATCGATAATTTGTGAAGATGATCAAAAAAAGGACTACAGTATTTAAACATGGCGGCAAAAGTTTTATTAAAGGATTGCGAGCATGTTCCTTATGGATACGAATATTTAACAAATTTAAATCCTGATTTATGTGTGGAAATTGGTAAACAACGTTTAACATACTCTGTTTATGATACATCGTCTGTGGATAAAGAAAACTATGAAACAGAAAAAGAACCTCTGTTAGATTTATTAGAAAAAGTTGCCGAAGCATGTCCTGGTTTGAGCAATGTATTATTAATATTAAGTAAGATTAAAATGCAAAGTGGAAAGTTGGAGGAAGCTCAAACAATATTAAAAAAACTTTTGGATGCTATCGATTCTACAAATGCTCAGGGACATTTATTAATGGCACAAATTTTGGCATATCAAGGACATTACCAATTAGCTTTACAAAGTCTTGAAGTTGGTTTGAGTTACAATTTTAAGATCAGAGATGATCCAATTTATCACGTTGTTAATGGTATCGTACAAAAAGAAAACGGAGATCTTCAAAGTTGTATACAAAGTTTTGAATTAGCTATGTTGTGTGCCGGTTTAAAACAAAATAAAAATATAACAGAAATTAAGAAAATTTCTATACAAGATAAAGCAATGTTGTATCTTGAACTAATCTCTGCGTATAGTAAAATGAAACAATTTAGCGAAGCTTTAGCACTAATGGAAGATGCTATGATAGAATTTCAAGGTACTGCAGAAGAAAGTAAATCTACAATAGGATATGCAGACTTGTATTTGGAAATGGGAGAATTGGAAAAAGCAATAGGACATTTAGAAAAAGTTAAACCAGATGAACCATATTATGTACAAGCTCATACGAAATTGGCTCAAATATATTTAAAATATAAAAAAGACAGAGAAGCATTCGCTAAATGTTTCAGGTATACTTTTATTTTGCTTTAATAATATTCTAGTTTATCGAATAATTTTGTCTATATCGATCTGTTTTTAGAGAATTAGTAGAACACTGTCCTGGTCCTAAGACATATGGTATGCTTGGTGACGCCTATATTTCTATACAAGAACCAGAAAGAGCTATAGAAGCTTATGAACAAGCTTTAAATCAAGATCCAAAAGATAAAGCAATAATAGCAAATAAAATGGGAAAGGCATTGATAAAAACTCATCAATATATGAAAGCTGTCAATTATTATAAAGACATTATAAAACAAGCTGAATGTAAGGATTTAAAATTGGATCTTGCAAGATTGTTTATTAAAATGAAACAATATGACAAAGCTGAAGCTACTTTGGTCGAAGAATTGAGAATTAAGTATATTTTTGATTACTAATGTAATAACGAAATAATACTAATAATAATAATAATAATATTAATTTGAGTTTTCTTTTATTTAGGTGCTCGATTTGAATCAGATTTGGAAAATTTAGAAAGTCGAGGACAGCAATTACTTTTACTCGCAAAAGTTCGTGAAAAAGCTGGTAACATACAAGCAGCACTTTCGGTGTTAAAAGAAGCTAAGGAAAGTCAAACAAGGTATATACAACGCCTTACTATGGCTTCGAATACAGTAGAACAAAAATATGTAATAGCGGACATATGCTTGACAATGGCAGACCATGCATCTGCTATAAGAGATTATGATCAAGCAATATTACATTATAAAGAAGCTTTGAATCATAAACCAGCTGATATTAAAGCTTTGCTATCGTTAGCAAAGTTATACATGCAGGTTATTGTTATTATATATTATTGTATTTAAAGAAAAAAATATTAACTCTTGATAATAAAAAGTATTATAATTTTTAGATAAATAATTTAGACAGATGTGCTCAAACATGTACTACTCTTTTAAAAGCTGATCCAAATAACGAGGCTGCATCTGTTATGATGGCCGATCTTGCATTTAGAAAAGTTGATTTTGAAACTGCAGCCTTTCATTTTCGACAATTATTATTACAAAAACCAATGTATTGGACGGCATTAGCCAGATTGATAGAAGTTTCTCGCAGGACAGGTATTATATTATTATTATTTTTTAATATTATTGAATTTAATGAAATAATATATTAAATATTTTTCTTAGGAAATATGGACGATTTAGGTGAATGGCTTGATCTAGCGCAAACGGCAATGGGATCTAACAATATTGAAGCTGGTTTTTATTACTGCACTGGTTTATTAGATTGGAGAATGGGAAGATTAAATTCGGCTCTTAGAAATTTTAATTATGCAAGACGTGATCCTGAATGGGGTCAACAAGCTATTTATAATATGATAGAAATTTGTTTGGATCCTGATGACGATTCTTCGTTATCCAATGAAGCTTTCAACGATGAAGATATGGAATATCAAGACTCAAGGACAATGGCCTTAAAAACTGCTTATCGTTTATTACAGGTATATATTATAAAAAAATGATTAAGAAAGAAATTAATATTTTTGAAATTTGTTTTATTAGGAGTTAAATCCGAGAGGTAGTCAGCATGAGATGTTGACGCATAGGCTTCTCGGTAACTTCTTTCTCCTTGCTACTAAACAAAAATCAAACATCGAAAAAGCTTTACAGGATTGTACAAATTTAGCCAGTCAAGAAGCACTCAGAGATCACGTTGGACCAGCCTTGGGCATGGCGACGGCACACATTTTGTTAAAACAAACCCCACGTGCCCGAAATCATCTTAAACGTGTTAGCAAAAATGTTTGGACTTTCGAGGATGCCGAATATTTAGAGAGATGTTGGTTACTTTTAGCTGATATTTATGTTCAATCGAGCAAATATGATTTAGCGAACGAATTACTTAAACGTGTCTTGCAACACAATGCTACATGCGTCAGAGCACATGAATTGTCCGGTTATATTGCTGAAAAAGATCAAAATTATCGGGAAGCTTCAGTACGATACGCGCAAGCATGGAAATTCGGTGGTAAATCTAAATTATCGATTGGTTACAAATTAGCTTATTGTTCATTGAAAGGAAAATCTTATGCCGATGCTATAGAAGCTTGCAATGAAGTATTGAGACAAAATCCTGATTATCCTCGTATTAGAAAAGACGTTTTAGAAAAGGCTATTAATAATCTTCGCACATAATCGTAATGATATTTTTTACCAATAACTAATGAACACCGATTGTCTTTTGCCGAATAAATTAAATTAAGACGAATAAATGAAAGATATTTATTTTCTTTGGTTTTTCTTTTTTTTTTTTTTACGCACAATAAGTTTGAAGGTAATCTCGTGCCTTCTATTCTTTTTTGTTCTTAGCAAACATCACAAGATGCAATACACATATTTATATTCAAATCACTTCAGACAGAAATATAAGTGTCATGGATTTTGTAACCAACGACGTGGACGATGGAAATATTGTCTTCGATCATTCTTCATGTAACGATCGTAATGTTTTACGAGTTGTTGTTACCGAAGCAAGCACAGAAATTGCACTCGCACTCATGTATCGTATACTTTGTGACAAAATATTTGGTGACAATCAATTGATTTATTTAATTGCTTATGAAACCTTGGAGAAAGCATTATTTTTAGAAAGCATTATAATAGAACTTACGGATTTCAGTTCGGATCAGTTAGATGGTAATTTGTATTTTAAACAATTTTTTTTACTGTAATTTTATATATATATATATATCTTTCTAAGCATTTTTACTATAGGAATTATTTGTACGCACGAACCATCTATTGCTTTTAAAAACGCTGATATCGTATTTTGTATCGGATTAGCAAGAGGATATGAATTCATGGACGAAGAAAACGAGGATACATTTTTTGAAGAGTGTGCTCTAGCTGCAAAATTTTACGTAAACGATTAATTTTGATTTGATATCGCGTATAATATTTATAAATATGACATTTATTTTTAGGGTGAAATCATAGAAAAGTATGCTAAAAAAGACGTCAAAGTAATTGTTCTAGGAAACGTAGCTGCAACTATTATTTCGCATTACGCTAAATCTATTTCTAGAAAAAATGTCACCTCTTTGTCCAAATTTAACATAAATATCTGTGCTGCTCATGTTAGTTTTATTCTTATAACTGTAATAAATAATTATATGATTCATTCTTTTTTTTTATTATCACACAATAAAAGTTTTATTTGTAGATAGCAGCGCAAAGTGGTTGTCGTGTTGATCAAATAAAAAATATTATCATATGGGGTACCAATAATAAACTTACGTTTCCCGATTGCAGATACATATATTTTAATGAAGATGTGATTATTAATGATTGTTTACTCGTATGGTTAAAAATTGATTTACCACGGGTATGTTCAAAGTTGCATATCAATTAATATAATTTACGATAAATAGTAGATGTATAAAAAAATATTTGTTTAACGTGTGAAACATTTCTTTGTAAATTAGATAATGCAAAATATGTCAAACAGATGTTTTTATAGCAGATCTCTTGCTTATGCATTAGCAGAACACTGCAAAATATTGTGGAATGGAACGAACAAAAATAATTGGACTTGTATGGGTGTATACTCTGATAATTCTTACGGTGTTAACGAAGGAATATTTTTTTCCTTTCCAGTATTTTGCAATAACAAAGAATACGAGATTGTTCAAGTATTCAGACATTTTTATTGATTTACATTTTTTTTCTTTTCTCTCTTGTTTTTTCTTTTTCAAATAAATTTTTTACATTATCTTATTTATAATATTTATTTATGTATACAAGGGTTTATTAGACGACAATTCGTACGTTCAACGACAAATAGAAAAATTAAGTGAAATCCTGACGTCAAAGATTCGTGATGCATTACAAATTTGCAAGACGAAGTAAACGAAAATCGATTTACGATTAAACAGATATTTTGAATTATTTATATTATAAGATCTTTTAAAAATAAATATTGCAATTAACCAGTTAAGGGTGTTTGACGACTATATATCCGTCATGGAGATGTGGCAAAATTTTGTGTTATGACGTCTATATCCGTCATGCGTAAAAGTTTCTTACAATTTGATGTTTAAATTGTAATTTTGGCGTAAAACTAAATTATATTCGTAAATTTTAATATGTTTAAAATGTTTAGAGGTGAAAAAAAAGTCAAGAATAAATTTTTAACTTCTATAAATATTCGATTTTTTCTCTAATTTTTTCGTTTATTATGTATAAATATATATGCATATTAAGAAACTGTGTGTACATAACTAACAAAATTGTTCATTTTCTAAAATAAAGTCATCTTTTTGACCCAATATTTTAACAGCGCCACTTACTCTGTGTTTGACGACTATATCCGTCATTGCTTGATTATCGCGATACACACCGGAGCGCACTACTCTGAGCACAGATCGCCACACTTAACTGGTTAACTAAAAGTTCGTTTTTCTCTCTTTCCCTTTCTCTCTCTCATAAAAGCATTTAATTAACTATCTTATAGCATATATAGTACGTATATTTTACAATTTAACAATTCAATTGAAATTTGAAAATACTTCTCGAGTTTAAAGATCTTTTTTAAAATCGGTTTGTGCAATAATAATGTACAATACGCGATAAATATTATATAAATTAAGCTACATTATTGTTAATATGTTAACGAAATATTTTTGATCATATGAAGTATAATATATCACTGTATAACAATGTTACTTACTTTCAATTAAATTTTCTTTTATTAAGTTGGTCCTTTAAATTTGATAGTTTGTTTGTTTTTTTTTTAAATTTGATTCTATTGTTATTGTATTTGATTATTATTTTTAAAGATCCAGGTACATTATTTGAGTAGCTGAAATAGCACCACAGGCTGCTAAAGTGCTTGCAACGCATACAACCGCTGTTGTTGTACCAGACACACTAACTATAGTTCCAAGACAACAAGAAAGAAAAAACTGTGCTAAGAAGACCATGGAAGATACAATTGCTATGTCAGTACCAAGACCACGAACGGTACCACTTTGTATAGCTTCTCCTTCGAACGTAACTTCGAACTAAGAATTCAATATATTTTATATTTTATTATTTTGATAAAAGACACAAGAAAATATATTTGTGTTTTAACTCTCACCGTCGAGGAAGCATGATAATGTGCAACTAATAAATAAGGCATGGTAAACAATGTTGAATACATCACACCAGCTGTCCAAGAAAATATTATAACACCAGCAGGATGTTTTACTATTGCCATTAACATCATTCCCGTACTGTAAAACAATAGGCCACAAATATATACTTTACGTGCTCTGAAAAACGGATTGGTATTGTTAATTGTTCCCGTTTACAAATTTAGTGAAATTGAAAATTTTCTTTGACTAACTTATAACGTTTTATTAATTTTTCAATGATCAACGAATAACACGAACAAGATAAAGAATACATTGACATTCCCCAACATCCAAAACGAACACCACTTTCGTATAATTCTCGTTCTTTCGTACCATCAGGAGCCTACAAATAAACCAATCATTCACTTAAGTATAAACAAATATTTTTCTTTCTTTCCGATTCATGCGAATAATCAAATTGAATGACAATGACAATTCTTAACCTGAGGATTACCACCGTAAACAGCTTCGCCAACGAAATCGGTGAAATATAAAGAATAGCATACGTGTGCCATCCAACAGAAAAGATTGGTCAAACAAACCATTCGAAGACTATGAGGCATATAAACGATAGAAAGAAGATATTCTCTTAATGATACTTTAGGATCAGATTGAACATCAGTTATTTCATATGTCGTTTGATTAGGGTCTTGAGTAGTAGTGGTGGTGGTGGTGGTGAGTATATCAGGTATCATCGGTGCTTCACCAGGTCTTTTGATTGATTCTTGTACCGGTAGTGGTTTTAAAACGAATTCCTACAAAATATATTATAATAAAACGATAACATTATTTTTCAATCAATTAATACATCACTCACATCATTTTTGTTCACGTTAATATCTTGTTCGTTATCAACAGCTCCGTATGAAGTACATTCTTCGTTAGTTATTTTATCATATTCGTTTCCCATTGATTCTACGGTCTAAAAAAAATGTTGATTAATATAATTAGATAAAGATCACGCAAGGATCAAAAGACAATATTAAACAAATGACCTTTTCTTCTTGAATTTGTTGATATTGATCCCTTTCAAGTACCTCCAATGGAATCTCTTTGAAACTCGTGATAGTACAAGCAACGCATATTATAAAAATAATAGTTATCAATGTGAAAGTAGCGTGAACGTGTCCACCTAACATAACACCAATTGCAGTAGCATCCCAATTGATACCACCTAATCCGTATCCCATAAAACCACCGAGTCCTGCCATTATGGTGAACGTACTTAATCCTTTGGCATGGTCCTCTATTTTTCACGCAAATAATCATTCAATTTATAACAAATAATTATTAAACTATCTCCACAAATATGTTATTATTTTACCAGGTATAGTAACGTCAAGAAGATAAGCTCTGGCTGGGCTTTGACAAGCATCAGCGTCAAAATCAAGAAGAACCGTTCCCAAAATCGTAAAAAATATACCCCATGAATGTGAGGATGGTTTAATCGTAGATGAATCATCTTTAGATAATTTTGCCGTAGTTCTATGACTTAATGGGATTGTTTGATTGCTCCATGATGGAATATCACCGAAAGCATAACCCATATCCTCGCCGTTAGGTACCAAAATTAAACCTAACAGGTGAATCGAAATAAAAACATCATATTTTTTTAAATTGATGCAAAAAAAAATTAATATTTAACGTTAGATTTACGGATGATTTTGTTCATTATTTTTTTAATAATTTACAAAGATCGTTTGAATGAAAAAGTTTAATTTCATTACGTAATTAAAAAGTTAACATATGTTTTTAAAAAATAATATTTAAATTTTGTATAGTAATCAAATTTTGATAAAACCAAATTAGTTCTCACAATCAGTCTGTAAATCTATTGTTAAATCTCTCGGAAGTTAAATCGATTGTTTATT
This sequence comes from Polistes dominula, assembly GCF_049000335.1. Lineage (NCBI taxonomy): Eukaryota > Metazoa > Arthropoda > Insecta > Hymenoptera > Vespidae > Polistes > Polistes dominula. Next base: position 6,402,232 of record NW_028300899.1, read on the forward strand.
TTCTTTTTTGGAATTTAATTAGATTTCATTTTATATAATTACTTGATAAATTCACCTATTAAAACTCCGATTGCTAACAAAAGTATGAATGGTCGTCTTCTGCCGTATTTTAATCTGCAACGATCGCTCACGCTACCTAAGATTGGTGTTACGAAGAAACCGACTAGTGGGCTTAAAGCCCAAACCAAGGTCATGTGTTGATGATCCACACCGATTTTCAATAACGTTGGTGAAACGAATGCAGTCTCAGCTGCATAAGAAAATTCGATTCCCATGACGGCCGCCGATACCCTTATCAATTCTCGTCGTGTTTTTTTTCTATGGGTATATATTTTTTTAAATTTTATTTTGTATTGTTTTTTTTCAATTAAAAGGATATAACGCGATATAATACTACTGGTTACAATTAAAAGTACCTGTAAATATGAGCATAATCGTCTAACGTTCTTTCTAATTTAGGAGGACCACGAAGATGATTCAAAACACCTGGTAATCCTTGATCCAACGGTACACCGTTTTTCCATTCTTTAAATACGTCCCATCTCTCTTTGACTTTATCACGAACATTGTGAATTCTACCAGCAAAACCTTCGTATTCGTGCAATTTATCCACCATGGTGTTCACTGTTACAAAACTACTACCACCACCCCCCTACTCTTCTTTTTCTTTTAATAATAATAATAATAAAAATAATAATTTTCAATCGCGAGTTCGTACTTTCATTTTATCCCAACAAGTATAATAAATAATATTATTATATATAAAAAACAAACAAAATACAACAACCAAATTATTCCGTTCAAATATTAGACGCTGATTTTATTTTATTTTATTTTATTTTATTTATATTTATTCAACTATCAATGGGTTTGATCATTCATGTCGTTAAAATTTGTATCCTCGAATACTTCACAAAAACTTTATATTATTATTATTATTATTATTATTATTATTATTATTATTATTATTATTTTAGTTCTTTCTTTAACATAGGAAACTTGTATAACACCGTCGAGAAGCACCGCACGACTGACACTACCACCGTAAACTCGCAACCGTGAAAGCTCCAGCGAAACCTCTCCTCTTATTTTCTGTCTCTCTTCTACCCTTATCCTCGCCCACACCCTCACCCTCACCCCCTTATCCGCTTTCTCTTCCTACACCGGAGTATCCAACATTCCCACCACCTTCAATCTTTACGATACACAAACTCACCTTGTTCGGACTTTGAAACACAAGTTTAACTTTTGTTAATTGATAGAAACAAGATTTATATCGTAGATGGGTATATTGTTAAATTGTTTTTGTTTGTGTTTTGTGTTTTAGTATTATTTTTTTTTTTTGAAAAATTAACCGATAACTTTAACAATATGTATCATTTTTATCAATGATTTCAAATATTTTGTTGTTGTTTTATTAGAGAAAAATTTGAAGTATAATATATGAATCTATAATAATACTAGGGGTGTCCTGCCACGCGTTGCTGTGGCTCACAATCAGTCCGATACACGCGTCTTTAAGTCAACGAATTACCTTATACCGCCATTGGTTAGAATCTTATCGAACTAACAGAGATAATCATGACTCTTTGTTAATAAATAAATAATTCGCAATTAAATAATATTGCGATTATAAATTGAGATATAAACTATTCTATCTCTCAAGTTGGATGAAACTGCACACAGTGTGCAAACTTTTATTAAAATCGGTTCAGTAGTTTAGGAGTCCATTGCGGACAAACAACGTGACACGTAATTTATATATATTAAGATGTATATGTATGCTTATGTATGTATGTTTGTATTTATAATGTGTATGAGTTTTTAGAAATAATCTATCTACGTGTATGAATAAACTAGTATTATTAACGATCTTCGTTAAAAGGTTTTATTATCGAACGTAAATATAATTTCCTCTTTTACCGGAAATTATGTATTTGCATTTTTATATACTAGGTATGTTCATTTCTATGTACAAATGTTCATATAACTTATGTTTGTATGTATGTATAGAAATAAGTAATCGTTTAATCGTTTGCTCGATGATAAAATAATTATTAATATGAATATATATATATATATGTTATATATATAGATTTTATTGAAAATAATCAAGTGAATCTTAGATTTATCAAATAATTTGTTAAATTAGGAAATGTAGTTTAGTTCCTAGTTAAACTAGGAAATTATTATCAGCTTGGAAATTCGATATAGAATATATTAAATATATATCTAATATATTATATATATATCTTCATGAAGTAAATAAATTATATTACATTAATTTTTTTAAGCAATATAGAAAAATTCATAAAAAGGAGAGAGGGAGAGAGAAAAAGTTGCTCGATGATACATTGAATCGATTCAACTATAGCTGTCAGTCGAAAGAAGTCTTATAAAGTAGGTCTTGTTGCGTAGTTGGCCTTGGCAAAAAGCTCCATATTACGAAGCTAGTTGGATATATTTTAAAGATAGCATCTTATTTTATATATAGGACATTTTACGTCAAATAGATCACTTTTGAACCCGACTCCTTTCGAGATTTTGCTCAAACTTTTTTATCATTTTTTAACATTATTAAAAAACATTTTGAGAATTTTAACAGATTTTTGGCTACTCTTCGGCAATAAGCCTCTTTTTTTCTTCATTCCATGAAAACTGCATTTGGACATTTCTTACGTGCGAACAAGATAAGATCTTTCATAGTAATTTTGCAAATTAATTCGTACTTTGTTATGATTCTAATTCTTAATTATTACAAAATTAATTTACATTTCGCGTTCTTTTTTCTAGCTTATGTATGGTCAATGAACTTGGAGATAATAATTTCCTAGTTTAACTAGGAACTAAACTATTAGGTGGTTCGGAAAGTCGTTTCGTTTTTCTTTTGTAAAAATGAAGATAATTTTTGCTTCGAGGTTAAACCTAAACTTTTCAAATGGTCATAAATAGTTGCATTTGATAAATTTAACCTCTCATCGATTTCATGTGTTATTATTTGTCGATTTGCATCAATTAATGCCATAATTGCGTCAGCAAAAAACGAAACGACTTTCTGAACTACCTAATACATTTCCTAGTTTAACAAATTATTTGATAAATCTAAGATTCATTTGATTATTTTCAATAAAATTCATGTGTCAGAAGGACCAAGAAAAAGTTAATAATAATTTAAACATATAAATGAATTTAAATTGAATCTAGCACAAGCCATTCGTCCGATAGTACTTGCGTTACATAATTTACAATTAGATTTGGAATAGATCACAAGCAATATCGACCCAGGTCTCACCGTGAGAAGGTTGCTGTGTTCGGAGACCCACGGGCTAAGACTCTATTTCTATAATTATCTTTCTAACTAGTACATTTCATTAGACATTTGTTAGAAAGAAATTTCTAAAATTCAATCGGAAAAACGTGTCATCAAATTTTTTATCCAACTTATTATTTAAGTTAGATGAAAAATCATGTACATCGTTTTAATTCGACCTACTTACCCGATTTACAATCCTAAATTAATGCAAAACATATAAAAGCTGTGACGTAGATTCGATTTGAACTTTAAATAACATAAAACGCAAGTTCTTATTAAACAAACGCAAATTCCTATTACACAAACGCAAGTTCTTATTAAACAAACGTAAAAATGTAAACTTACAATTATGAAGGGTAGAGATAAAGTAACATCTCTTATGCTATTACATGTTGCAACTATCAATTGGGGACTTTATTAGAAAATGTATTTCAAAACGTTCGCCAAATGATGTGGTTGGTTACAGTACGACGGATGTCTAGCACATTATGCGCGAAGTGTAAGAGGTGTAATGAATGAACTTTACCCAAATAAATGGATAGGACGTGAAGAAATAGTTTCTTAACCAACTCGCTCTTCCGATTTAACCCCACTAAATTTTTTTCTATGGGGAGCATTGAACAATGCGGTTTACCAAGAAGCACCCACTACACCAGAAAACATGAAAGAAAAAGTAGTTGCAACATGTAATAGCATAAGTTTAGAAATGATAAGACATGTACGCGATGCAGCAATACGAAAATTACAACTTTGCATTGGCGTTAACGGTCATCACTTCGAACATCTTCTTTAATGTAAGAAACTTTATTTTCTACCACATTTAATCTCGCATGACCTTCAATAATAACTCGTTGAATTCGTCTCAACATTTGCCATCACATCCCAGTAAAAAAAAAATATAATATTCATTTAAAAAAATACAGGTGATCTTGAAATCTCCTCTATGCCTCCATCCACGCAAAAAACGTTAAAGCAAAAAAATGTTCCTCATTATGCCGTGTAAGTTGCATATATAAAATTTTTCATATTGTTATAAACAACGACAATATTCTAACTGGACAGAGATATTGCCCCACTCTGTATATTCTCTTTTTTTTTTACTTTTTTTTTCTCACCTTTTCTTAACACAATTTAAAACAAAATAATATCTAATTTGGGTAGAAATAACTAAAGATAACTAAAACATTTAAAACATTTAATAACATAGTCGGGAGAAGGCTTTAACGTGAGTTTATGTTTAAACGTCAATAGATAAATATTATTCGTTAAAGTAACATATTGTATTTTCGTAAAAAAGAATTACAAAATAATAATAATAATATTTGTTTCAATTGACATTTTTATTCTGAGAAAAGTGAATGATAAAAGTAAGTAAGATTATTTAAGTTTTTTTCTATTTTTTACGTCATAATACGAATAATGAAAACTAAATGTTTACTCATTTTTAAAAAAAAGATAATTTATTCGTTTAATTTTGTAGAACACCAGAAAAAAAATAAAGAAATAGTAAACGTTCATGCAAATTTATAGTTATCTATGAGTATTTATGAATTTGCGTATTTCCATTAAGGGGGGGGGTAAGGTTAATTCGTACAAAAAAAAGGCATGTTTTTGTGAATATTTTGTGACGACACAGTTAAAATCTCTTTATTACAACCAATAGTACTACATTAAAGTATGACATTCGAAGAATATTGTATAAAATTTTCACGAAGAAATATTTAAAAATGCGGTAATGGCGGCAATTATTCGGACGTGTCTCGGAAAAAGTAGAATTGCGGTGCTCTTACCTTACCCCCCCCCACCCCCCCATCTCTCAAATGATAAAGAAACTTTAGCAGATCTAAAAAAAAACTTATGTAATATTGGAAAAATATAAGGTAGGGTGGGATAAAAAGAAATCGTAGATTAAAAAAAAAAAAGAGAGAGAGAGAGAACAAAAGAAGATAAAAAATC